>NW_027262509.1:0-28438 GCF_902827115.2 Pseudochaenichthys georgianus
AAAAAAAAAAAAAAAGAAAGAAAAGGAACTCGCCCCGTGGCTGAGTGAGAGAAACAGTCAGTGTGGACTTATATGAGCAGAAGTGTGGGTAAATGGAGAGGCGTATGTTGCGTTACATCCAGGGAAACATCAGATTTTATTTAGCCGACAGGTGCAAACACGCTACAGCGATCCAACACATTTCCATCAGGAGAAACAGCTGCAGCTTCAGAAACAATGCAAATACAAAAACACAGCTTTTATAAAAGATTCACCAACTTAATACTGTTGTTGGAAACGCACCGGAGATGTTTGATGGTCATGTTTTAACAATGTGGTCACATGACTCCTTCTGCTGTAAGCTAGCTAGCTAACGTAGCTTTTTACTCAACTTTTTTTAAGTTAACTTTTTTTTGTGAATTTTGTCGTCTCATTTATTTTGGTCCACGGTTCCAGCTGTGTGCGTCACTATTTAGTGTCCCCTGGTCTCCCAGCTGTGTGCGTCACTCTTTAGTGTCCCCTGGTCTCCCAGCTGTGTGCGTCACTCTTTAGTGTCCCCTGGTCTCGCAGCTGTGTGCGTCACTCTTTAGTGTCCCCTGGTCTCGCAGCTGTGTGCGTCACTCTTTAGTGTCCCCTGGTCTCGCAGCTGTGTGCGTCACTCTTTAGTGTCCCCTGGTCTCCCAGCTGTGTGCGTCACTCTTTAGTGTCCCCTGGTCTCCCAGCTGTGTGCGTCACTCTTTAGTGTCCCCTGGTCTCGCAGCTGTGTGCGTCACTCTTTAGTGTCCCCTGGTCTCGCAGCTGTGTGCGTCACTCTTTAGTGTCCCCTGGTCTCGCAGCTGTGTGCGTCACTCTTTAGTGTCCCCTGGTCTCGCAGCTGTGTGCGTCACTCTTTAGTGTCCCCTGGTCTCCGTTGTGTTTTGATCTTCTTGCAGCGTTTGGTTTCTGCAGCTTTCAGTAAACGCTGCGCATGTTTCCTCAAGTCTCTGAATGTTTTCTAAACGCTGCAGGTGTTCTCAAGTTGCTGAAGACGTTTCTTCACGAGTATCTATATCTGCATCGTTTCTCCTGAAAGTGTGTTGGGCCGTTTGCACCTGTCGACCTCTGCTTTGATTTCATGTCTGCGCTCTTAGGGAGTTTCCTCACGACTGCGAGTGAAAGCCGTCGCACACTAAACACGTGGTTGTTGTCATGTGATATATATTCATAACATTTAGATGATGTAATGCGGAGGAGAAGTTGCAATAAGTCCTTTTTTAATATAGAGCTACTGCCATGTCTGATCTTGAGACAATATAAACAGGTGGAACAGAAGCCATAAAGAAGATACTTTGTATGTGATATCATAATTCAATAATAATAATTATAATATACAGTGTGTGTTTTTGTGTTGTCATCCTGTGGAAATGATTGTTCAGGAAATGGCTGCCATGACACGTTGTTTCGTCTCGTTCTTTGTTCGACGGTGTCTCTATCATTCAGTGATTTCCTTGAGTTTAAATGCAATAAATTGATTTTTAGGATAATGACTCTCCTGCTTATTGTGTGGTTCTTTGGTGAGATGTCAGTCTTCTGTTTGTAGCACCCAGAACACCAGGTGGAGACAACACTCACAGCTCCATCCAGAAGAGAGGCTGCAGATACAGACGGCTATATTTTAAAAATGAACAAATTAAAACATTGTATACTCAAACAACATCCTTTTCCTGCGGCGGAGGTTCTGCAAGAGTCCAATAATCCACATACTGCACTGAGTTTACAAAACAAATACATATGTATGTAATTTATGCATACTTGTATGTGCACTCAATGGAGACTTTATCAAGATATCCTGCAGTCTACAAAGCCATTCAGACTAGCTGCACCTCCACCAGCTACCCTGCAGTCTACAAAGCCATTCAGACTAGCTGCACCTTCACCAGCTGTGAGAACACTTTCATGATCAATCATTATAAAACATATCATATATATTATTCTGAAATGGACCAATCTGCACAACGACTACTTTCACTGTCTTTCACTATATTTAGATGAGAATACTTTTCTACTTTCACTTGAGGAACATGCAGGACTTTTACTGTGACAGAGTATTCCTACTTCTACTTTTACTCAAGTACATGATCTGAGTACTTTTACTAAAGTACAAGATCTGAGTACTTTTACTCAAGTACAAGATCTGAGTACTTCTACTTTTACTCAAGTACAAGATCTGAGTACTTCTACTCAAGTACATGATCTGAGTACTTTTACTATACAAGATCTGAGTACTTCTACTTTTACTCAAGTACAAGATCGGAGTACTTCTACTTTTACTCAAGTACAAGATCTGAGTACTTCTACTTTTACTCAAGTACAAGATCTGAGTACTTCTACTCAAGTACATGATCTGAGTACTTTTACTATACAAGATCTGAGTACTTCTACTTTTACTCAAGTACAAGATCTGAGTACTTCTACTTTTACTAAAGTACAAGATCTGAGTACTTCTCCCACCTCTGTGTGCATACAGTTTATACACATGAATCCTTAAAGTTTACACGTCTATATTTCGCTTAATAATCTTGTATTTTAATAACACTATTTAACACGTGCTCCTGGGCTATGCTGCTCTGACGGAAGAGCCTCAGCCATCAGTATTTATATCACATATTACAATAAGGTCTGTGTGTATTTGTATACATGTTGTTGGTCTAAAGCGTGTTTTAAATACAGAACTGACATGTTTGCAGAGCATATTTCCCTCCCGTCAGTCAGACCTGAGGTCTCGCATCCATCTTGATTCACGGAGCCGGGGCGACGCTGCCAGAATAAAGCAAGGTACTTAGCATGTGAAAGGCAGAAGCGCCCGGGCTGCTGGTACTTCTCGAGTGTGAGTGAAAGGGGAGAGCTGTAAAATATATTGATGCCGAAACGCTCTCTGGTGATAGGCTGCAGCCTCCGGGACCCTGCCGGCCAATCTGACACAATTGGGGTGAAACGGTCCAGAAAATACCATTCTCTCCCATTCTCCTCTGTCAATCGGGGCTTAGAGAACCCTGCAGAATGAGAGCCATGGTGGGGGAGTGTGTGCGTGTGTGTGCGTGCGTGTGTGTGTTGTGGGCGGACAATTAGTGAGAGCAAACTGAAGGCAGAGGCAGTCATCACAGAGGCTTCCCTGCTCTGTTCGCGGCTAAAAGGGAACAGATTTGTTTTTCCGCGCGGAACGTCTGAGGGGGAAATGCAGATGTGAGCTTCTTGCAAAGGAATGCAAGCCCACCCTCTCGTCTCCTCCCCCTTTTCACTTGTGTTTTGCAGCGAAGGAAGTACTGTACTTAAGCACACTTTTGAGGTGCTTGCACTTTAGTATTATCAGTGTATGCTAATTGTTACTTCTCCACTACAATTTAGAAACCAATATTGTACTTTTTTCTCCTCTTTCACAGCTTTTAGTGACTTTAGATTATTAGCTAATACATCTAAATCAATTATTAAATAAACTGACGTTTTATTTATGTATTTATTTAGCAGCAGTAGGCTATATAAAGTTATTCATATCTTCTACCTTTCCTAGCTGTGATAAAAACACACGAATAATCAGTAGTGGCAAATATATATATATAGGATTCTGAAATGGGCCAATATGCATAAGGAGTACTTTTACTTTTTGTTTTTAAGTATATTATGATGCCGATAATTTTGTACTTTTACTCAAGTACAGTTTTGAATGCAGGACTTTGACTTGTAACAAAGTGCATTTAAAATGTACTTTTGCTTCAGTACACCTCGGAGTACTTGTCCCACCTCTGCCTGCAGGGACCACACAGACCCCGGGTACATGAAGACACTCATACACTTTATCTGGTCATGTAGTGAGGGTCTGCTGGGAACGGGTCCCACGGCTGACTCCTCAATGACGACCAATGGGTGGACAGGGTTGTAAATGAGGGAGAGAGAGTGTGTGTGCGCGTGTGCGTGTGTGCGAAAGAGAGAGAGAGAGGGGGGAAGGAAAACTTTTCTTTCTTTTTGTCGACAGGAGGAGGGGTGTTGTGGGGAAATGCTCGGCGGACCGTGAAGCGGAGCAGAGGGACAAAGACGCACATATAACGGGACGAAATGCGACAGGCAGAAAGCTCTTACAACTAAAACAAACCACAACAACACCGCGATACAACAATGGACTTTACGAGTTGTGGAGCTGCGGAGAGACTTCGAGAGGGAACACGGCAGGACAGATGAGTTTACACGCCGAGCTTTGGATAATCACTGTGGTGAGTGCGCGTTAGTTAACTGTGGATAACTGGCACGTACCCACCTCACATCCGCACCGTGGAGCAGACACGGGCTGCAGTCTGGATTGTTATTCCCACTTCTGAACGGACATGCTTCCCGGAATAACTGTTGCCGTGTTCTGCAGCCGCGCGTGGAGAGGAGGACTGGAAACACATGCACGAGCTGGGACCAGTTATTTATAACGTGCATTCTTCTTGGGACTCTGTGTGGATGACTTGCTCAGCGAGACGAAGGGGCTGTCCTGCTGCTGGAGAAAGCACTGCTACATGCACATCTACCGGGACACACCACGAACAATAGTTTTCAATTGGAGTGGACAGAAACACTGACAGCCAATCAGAATCTACCAGAATGAGAACAGTTATTCTAATGACCGAGTCTTTGTCTTGGCCTGCTCGTGGATAACTTGTGGAGTGACATCCAGCGACTGCCCTGCGCGTCTCCGAGCCAGAGCCTCCTCCCAAGCATGAGATGTTGGTGCAGTCTCCTGGCACTCCTCCCCTGGGTGCTGGTGCTGTTGGACGCCCAGCTGATCTGCTGGCAGGCGCTGCTTCGGTGCCACGAAGAGCCCGAGTGCGACCTGGCCTACAGTCAGTACTTGGCGGCGTGTGAGGGGAACATCCGGGGGGACGAGAAGACAATGTCCCAGCCACTGCATCAACGCGTTGATCCGGCTGAACCACACTCGGAGCGGCCCGGATCTGGAGACGTGCGACTGTGCACGGGACCAGGAGTGCGTGAAGGCCAAACGCACCATCGAGCCGTGTTTGCCGAGGAGATACCCGAGCGACGGGGGGGGGATCGGGTGCATGGAGGCGAGGCAGCGCTGCGAGGAGGACAGCAGGTGCCACACCTCTCTCACCGCTTATCTATCATACTGCGGTCAGCTGTTCAACGGCAGGAAGTGCTCGTCCAAGTGCAAAGCCACCATCCAGCAGATGCTGTTCATCCCGAACGGCGTGCTGCTGAACCGCTGTGTGTGCGACGGGGTGGAGAGGCCGTTCTGTGAGGTGGTGAAGGAGAACATGAGCCAGCTCTGCGCCATAGGAGACCACATCGTTGTTTCAGACCAGCCGGACGTGGACGACTTCTACGAGGATGAAGACTACGACCCTAAGGTGGACAGAGACGAGGAGGCGGATCATAATTCTGCTTCACACGGGGTCTCCAGCCTCCTTCTGCTCCTGGTTCTTCCTCTGGCACGGGTACTGTGCTGAGGACATGTGGATTTAAAGGGGACACACTGATCTGTGGTGGAGGGACCTTGCAGGACTCAAAGGCGGAGACAGGGAGATCCTTTTCCCCTCGGAGCCTTCCTGCTTTCCCCTAAAGACGACAGAGACGAGGAGGTGGTGGATCATAACTTTGCTTCACTCAGAGTCCTGCTCGGGTATCGTACTAAGAAAACGGATTTAAAAATGACAAAATAATCTCAGTTTTAGGGAGCCTTGAAGAGTCCAGCTCGAAAGTGACACACACTTTCCTGCAGGACTCAACCGGTGGATAAAGAAAGATATTCTTCCCTCCTTTCTATTCCATGTGAGTCGCAGCGCTGAAATGTGTGTGTGCTTTCCACAACTGTCCGATTCGCAAAGTCAATCTGTTGTTTTGTGAGCACACTCAGTCAGGAAAGCTGCTCTGTTGACAAGACGATGAGAGGAAGAGGAAGTGACCCGCGGCAGGCTGTGTTGCCAAGTCTGAGTGCCTTTAACAGATCCTGTTTGTTTGGTTTCTATGGGGCTCGGAGCGTGGCGTTATTAAGACTTTAGACAAACACGGGGTCCGTCCGGTCCCTGTTTGCTCTCCGCGTCCAGGGGCCTCCACACTTCACACATGTGTGGGGACAGGCCGAGGACAAGGCGAGGGGTTTTAGGATCAAGTAGTGAAATTAGCTGGAGTGCCTCTCAAGCAGCCCCTCCCCCCGAGGGGAGATTGTTTTATAGCACTTTTCCTGAGACCCCCTCTTCTTCCTCCCCACGTCCTGCCCACGTTCACGCCTCGAAAAGACCCCCGTGTGACTTTATGGCTGCGTTCACACCGCAGCAGCCGGCCAGGCAGAGGCTGCTTGTGATGCAGGTCAACGACCCACACCTGGGGTTTGTCCGGCTCCGAGTGAGACGCGGTTTCACTTCTGCACGGGTTTCACATTCATCTAATTCAATAAAATAATGTGCTTTTATGGATTAGAGCTGCAGACACACGTGGATCGATAGAAAAAGAATCGCTCACGGTATTTTTTCACAACAAAATGACGGACACTGCAGTGTCAGCTTCATACATATGGACATTTCTCTGGTTGTCGTCACTTTAAAGGTGGGGTAGGTAAGTTTCAGAAACCGGCTCGAGATACACTTTTTGTTATATTCCATGGAATGCTCTAAACATCCCGATAGCAATGAATATCTGAAGTGCTTTGACAACAAATCCATAAAAAACGTCATCTGTGGAAGCCGTAATACTGTAAAAAGTACAACGTATGGCCTACCTGCCTGTCAGCCTCCCATCGGGGCACACACTGACCTCGTGCCCTCATTGGTCATGTGAGCGTTCGTGTGTGTTGGAGGCGGGGCTCTGTGAGGAAGTGGCAGATTTTCTCCGGTTGTGTATTTTCAAATTCTAGCGATCTCGAGCCGGTTTCTCAAACTTACCTACCCCACCTTTAAAGACGATACATGTGGCAAAACAAGACTTTTCAGTAACTTCAATGGACAGTTTCTCTATATTCTCACATTTGAACGACCAAACAATATCTCTAACTGATCAGCCAATAAGGGACATCATTGATATTAGCAGCCATATGTTTCTTAAGGATTGCCAGAGCGAACACAAGGCCGTATTGAATCTGATTAAAGCAACAGAATGATGAAATGAACGTGGGAAAAGAGACATGTTGACTGAGAGCAGAAGTCAGAGATGTTCACACAGGGATTGAATGTATGTTAATGGTGTTGTGCCACACATGTTCGTTAAAGAAGCCTGAGAGATTGGAGGCTTCGTGTAGAGCAGGGGTGTCAAACTCAATTTCATCGCGGGCCACATCAGCACTCAAAGGGCCGGTTGTAACTTTAAGACTATGTAAAAATACATATATAAATATATCATATATATAAAATAATGTATTATATTACATAATTGCCTCTGCATTGGATTATCATCGGATAGGGTAATAACTTCATAATTAACTACGTCTGAAAGCAGAAGTCTAGGGCAAGTCTCCTCAGTGCGTATGTCCCAAAATGATTTAAAAAGAAAAGCCAAATTCTGGAGAAAAAAGAAATAGAAGTGACATTTTGAAATAAAAATCTAATTCTGAGAAAAAGGAATTCTATGAAAAAATGCATATTTTGAAGAAAAAAAGGCAAATTCTGAGAAAAAAGTCATATTCCAGATGCATTGTGGGACATGTAGTTTATGGGCAACGTGCTTCTGTAGCATGTAACCGTATAATAAACATATTATATTCTTTGCAAGCTCTTGTGGGGCCACATAAAATGAAGTCGCGGGCCGAATGTGGCCCCCGGGCCTTGAGTTTGACACCCCTGATGTAGAGCAACGTTAACATGAAGGAAAGGTGCTTTATGAAGAAAGGCACCGACTGAAGGAAGGAGAGACTTTGAGTCCAGTTCACACACAAGGCTTTTATTTAGTATGTTTTGAACAGCAGTTTTTCACTCGTCCACTATGAGCTGTTTAGCAAAGAGGGAACTTAAGATCCGGTAGTTTCGATCACTCCTAGTGAAGCTGCCAATGTGTGTCTTTGCCACTTGAAACTGTGTCAAAACTAATCTGTGTTTTTCTGATGAAGTTTTTACAGAAATGTTTCTAAATGTTAAATTATGAAGCTAGAATATGAAGAATGTGTATATATGTTACGATGATATGCAGTACAGTAAACCACGGTCACTTATTACACACATTCAACTCAAACGTAGCTCAGATTTTGATTCCAGTGTCTCGTCTTCAGAGTGATGTCTTCCATGTGTGAGAGTTTTATAATAAAATGTTTATGAGTTAAAGCTGTGTAATGATGTTATTTGTCCACAGAGAGATCAAGAAAGTAGTTCCTTTATCTTTTCCTCTGAGTGCTGTTCTACTAATTCACTTACCGAACATTCAAACATTGCCTTTTAAAGACTCGCCGTCTAAAAGGCCGACGAGCAGAGATTATCGTCCGAACGAGTCCTTCTCAAAGCGAGTCCAGAGTAAGCACTGCGCGCAGCCACGCCCCCGTCTAATATCTAAGGGATTAGGTCAGTGTAAGGGAAACCTGGAGGGGAATTTTAAGAGTTAGTCATTGCGCAACGACAGCAGGATTCCACCTTCAGTTCAGGCTGGAGCTGCAATAAAACCACCATTGTTTTGAGAGGAGGAAGACGGAGAGACGGTCACTGGAACGCGTGAGCTGAGCACAGGACTCGAGAAGAAAGCAGCCGTTGTTCAACACTTACTTTGGTGTTTACACGTTGTAAAAGAGTCCTTTTAGCCGAGGTGTGTTCACTTGCTCTGAGAATGCTAGTCACGTCGAAAAGTGCAGCGACGGGAAAATTGACAATCTGAGAGGGAATGGGAAGTGTTTCCAGGACGACAAGAAACACATTCTGACCTGCTGTCAGACTCTGAGGTAAGAGTGGACACGCATTTTAAAGAGGCCCTATTCTGCTTTTTGTGGAGTTCCCTTTCCTGTAGTGGGTTCTGTGTGTTTCTCTCCCACACCTGAACATCAGCAGGAGAGCACTCTTTAAAGTAGAGACGCTACATACTGATATACACCTGAACATCAGCAGGAGAGCACTCTTTAAAGTAGAGACGCTACATACTGATATACACCTGAACATCAGCAGGAGAGGACTCTTTAAAGTAGAGACACTACATACTGATATACACCTGAACATCAGCAGGAGAGGACTCTTTAAAGTAGAGACACTACATACTGATATACACCTGCACATCAGCAGGAGAGGACTCTTTAAAGTAGAGACGCTACATACTGATATACACCTGAACATCAGCAGGAGAGGACTCTTTAAAGTAGAGACACTACATACTGATATACACCTGAACATCAGCAGGAGAGGACTCTTTAAAGTAGAGACACTACATACTGATATACACCTGAACATCAGCAGGAGAGGACTCTTTAAAGTAGAGACACTACATACTGATATACACCTGAACATCAGCAGGAGAGGACTCTTTAAAGTAGAGACACTACATACTGATATACACCTGAACATCAGCAGGAGAGGACTCTTTAAAGTAGAGACACTACATACTGATATACACCTGCACATCAGCAGGAGAGGACTCTTTAAAGTAGAGACGCTACATACTGATATACACCTGAACATCAGCAGGAGAGGACTCTTTAAAGTAGAGACACTACATACTGATATACACCTGAACATCAGCAGGAGAGGACTCTTTAAAGTAGAGACACTACATACTGATATACACCTGAACATCAGCAGGAGAGGACTCTTTAAAGTAGAGACACTACATACTGATATACACCTGAACATCAGCAGGAGAGGACTCTTTAAAGTAGAGACACTACATACTGATATACACCTGAACATCAGCAGGAGAGGACTCTTTAAAGTAGAGACACTACTGTAATGGCATCCAAGGTTTCCTCTTGCCGCTATAGAGCGGGGTTGACAACATGCAATCCAGAACAATAAGCAGCTGAAGGTTTTCAGTCAAAATGTTTTAATTTATTAACAAAAAAGTATTGACTTAAAGTTAAATAGTCTCAAAATAACAAAGCTTTAAACAATATTTCGGCGATATGCTTTCCTTTATAAACTAAACTATACTTTGTGTGCAGTCCAATTTGCAACACCAATCTCTGTCTGCAATTTGCGGTCGAAAAGCCGTTCCGCTCCGCGTCTCATCAGGTCTCCGAGCCCGCCGGCTGTCCTCAATCACCTCACTTAAATAAACACCGGAAGGAACAAGGAAACAGATCATATTTACGATTTGAAATGAACAATCATTTCATCAAAACATATTCACCATGGCGATATAAATCATTTTCCATCATTACATCATTCATCAAATTATGAAGCTAAATAATAACTTTGTGGCTCTAACATACCGGCCCCTAATTGTTGACGCAGTAGCAAAACAATTAATACATTATAATAGAGACAGTACAAGCCGTTACTCAAAATGTAACTCATCAATATACAATCATTGTCATAGTCCAATGTTTGTGTTTGGTGTGTTTGCATGAGTTCAAGAGGAAAGGGGGGGTGTGTGTGTGTGTGTGTGACAGAGCAGACAGAGCTTGTCAATTGGTCGCTGTAAGGTGCTACTCTTGGTTTTCACTAAGACACTTCGGACACGCCCTTTGGACCCTGACGGTGTCTTTATCACCCGGTGCCGTGTTATCCACGATGACGACGAGGTCATTGGGGCGAAGGTTCCGTTTGGGGTTGTGCCATTTGACTCGACTGGGAGATATTCTCTTATCCATCTCCTCCAGAAGAGATCTGCCAGGTATTGTGCCTGTCTCCATCTCCTCCGTGAGTACAAGTCCTCCTTGTGAAAGAGTCCATCATCGGTTTTGTCTTTAGCAGAAGGAGGTGATTTGGCGTGAGGGGTTCGAGATCGTTTGGGTCACTTGAAACTGTAGTCAATGGTCTGAGTCTCATCATCCAATCTGTTCTTTTAGAACGGAACACAGCATCTTACAGGTCTGCTGAGCCTCTCCCAACCTCCACCATGGTGGGCTCCATACGGCGGATTAAAAGTCCATTTACTCCGTCCCCGATTCAGGTCTTTAAGAGCAGCTCTCAGCTCTTTCTGTGCTCCCACAAAGTGTGTGCCGTTGTCGGTCCTGATGCTTGTGCCATTGTCGGGCCTGATGCTTGTGCCGTTGTCGGTCCTGATGCTTGTGCCGTTGTCGGTCCTGATGCTTGTGCCGTTGTCGGTCCTGATGCTTGTGCCGTTGTCGGTCCTGTTGCTTGTGCCGTTGTCGGTCCTGATGCTTGTGCCGTTGTCGGTCCTGATGCTTGTCACCTGCCCTCTGCGACATATGAATCTGCGCAAAGCATTGATGTGGGAGTCGGTGTCCAATGAGCTCGAAACTTCCAGATGAATGGCACGACTCACAAGGCAGGTGAAGATCATTTCCCAACGTTTTACATTTGCTCTGCCTCGTCTAACCTCCAGGGGTCCAAAGAGGTCGATACCCACATGAGTAAAGGGTGGTAGATCTGGAGACACCCGATCCTCTGGGAGGTCAGCCATGTTCTGCTCTCCATCTGTGGCTAGCATTCTTCGGCAGAAAACACAGGCTCTGATTATCTTTCTGGCTGCCGAGTTAGCACGAGGCAATCTTTGATTTAGTCTTGAGAGCATGTGGCTTCTCCCCGAGTGTCCAATCTGCTGATGGACGTGGCCCAGGATCAGTTTGGATACAGGAGAGTCTCTGGGCAGGATAATGGGGTTCTTCAGATCCATTGGCATTGCTGATTTGCTTATTCGTCCTCCCACTCTTAGCATGCCTTCAGCTAAGATTGGGTCCAGCTTCCTGATAGAGCTGCTTGCTCTTATTGCCTTCCCTTCTCCAAAAGTGCAAGTTCCTGAGAGAAGTGACGTCTTTGCTCAGAGTGAATTATTGACCGTTCAGCTTCTCTAATGTCCTCCACAGACTCAACAGACTCCAATCTGGGGCAAGGTCAGCCTTTGCAGATTTCCTTCTTTGATTTAGCAGAAGAAGAATTCCCCTTAATTTAAGTATCCAAGCAACCCCTCTCTGCAATCTGCTCCGTGATGAGTAATACTCAAACAGTTGGTTTCGTGGACACTCAAACTGTTAACTGCTACGTCCTTTCTAACCTCTGGGTCCTCTGGTGGAATGAGGCCCAGGTTCTTAGGTGTTTTTAGCCAATATTCCTTTTCCAGATACTCAGGTCCAGTTATCCACCTTGATGTCTTTAGAAAGTCTTCTACATGCAGCCCACGGGACGCGTCGTCGGCAGGGTTGTCCATGGAGCTCACGCCTCCACTACTTCTCCTGAGACGGGTCCTTGATCACTGAAACTCTGTTTGCCACACATGTGTGATATCGTTTAGGCTGGCTGCTGATGTATCCGAGGACAGAGGTGCTATCTGTCCAGAAGGTTGAGTCGTTGAGGTCCACTTTAAGCTCCCTTTTCAACATCCTGTCCACCTTTACTGCACGTGTTGCAGCAGTAAGCTCCAATCGGGGAATAGTGATCTGTTTGAGTGGAGTCACCCTACATAAATGAAACGTGGACCCTTCCCATACCGTTTGTGAAGCGAAGATAGCTGCTGGTGCCGTAACCTTTTTCGCTTGCGTCACAGAAGTGATGAAGCTCTGCACCTGATTGGTCCAAAGTTCTCAGGTTTCATACACCTGTCCACTTCAAATCTGCTAAGCTGCTCCAACTCTGTGATCCATGTCTGCCATTGCTTTGAGTATTCTTCTGGGACCCATCCACACTTGATCCTGCATAGCTCCTGGAGGATCTGCCTGGCTTTGAGGATACATGGGGAGAGGAATCCTAACGGGTCGTAGATGGAACCGACTGTAGAGAGGATCCCTCTCCTGGTAAGAGCTCTGTTTTTGATATTGACTTTGAATATGAAGGAGTCTTTCTCTGTATCCCATTGGATTCCAAGTGCTCTTTCAATTGGCAGGTTTTCCCTGTCAAAGTCCAGATCCTTGAATAGCTTTGCTCTGTGATGCTCAGGTATACTTGCAAGCACTTCACGGTTGTTACAGACCCATTTGGTCACTGAGAAACCTCCTTTGGCGCATGCGTCTCTGAGGTCTCTGAATAGCTTGTTCAACTGTGGCCACTGGTTTGAGGCAATCAACGTAAAAGTTGGAATTGATTGTTTCAGTTACCTCTTCGTCGTACTTGAAGCCGTTGTCTTCTGCCACTTGTCTGAGAGCATAGTTAGCAATGCGAGGTGAGGACACAGCGCCAAAGAGGTGGACCTTCATTCTATATCATTTTCAGTGTCTCCATCCGGCCACCACAGAAACCTAAGGAAGTCTCTGTGCTCTCTCTGGACTTGCACTTGATAGAACATTGCCTCGATGTCCCCCGTGAAAGCAATTTGTTCTTGGCGGAATCTAAGCAGAACTCCAATGAGAGTGTTCGCCAGGTCTGGACCTTGGAGAAGTTGCTTGTTAAGAGATGTGCCTTTGCATGACGCAGTGCCGTCAAACACAACTCTAAGGCTGCGCTTTTGTTGATGGTAAACACCGTGGTGAGGTATGTCCCATATCTGTCCATCCTTCCCGTTCAGCTGTTCTGGTGGCACTCTCTCTGCATAACCCCTTTTAACACATCCTCCGTGAATGTTTTATATTAGAGATAAGATTTAGAGTACGTTGTTTTTTGTTTTACCATTTCGTAGTTGTCAGGCATAACTATGTCCTTTTTTCGAAAAGGCAAGGGTAGGTGATAGTGTCCATCCTTGAGTTCTACGGAGCTTGATGCTATCTCCATGAACCTTTTGTCTTCCCCTGACATTTCCTTCTTCTCTTCATAATCTTTTTCCGAGAGGTCCTGATTGTATTGTGTGATGAGGAGATCATTCAGGTTGGCTACTGATATTCTGTTGACCATGGTGACCACGGGTCCGGGTTCCACAGAGTACAAGCGTCGAGTGGTCCATTCACCACCCATCCAAACACCGTCCTGACTGCATATGGTCCACTTCCTTGACTTCTTATTATGTCCCAAGGTTCCATTGCCTTAGGAACATCAACTCCTATAGAAGCTCCATGTCAGCATCAATCTCTTTCAGCTGTATGTCACTTAGATAAGGCCATCTTTCCAGATCCTTTTGGGTAGGTACATTTTCTTTTGAGACAGGAATCTTACTCCGTGTGTACACCTGAGGTAGGTCAATGTAAGTACTGCCATCTAAATGTCCTATCTCCAATCCTTTGAGTTCGTAACTTTTTACAAGTCGTTCCTGATCCATTGTTCGTAGCACGACTGTAGTTTTTCGTGCTTTGGGATTCAGCCGTCTCATTAGAGTCTCTGTGCAGAAGGACGCTGAACTGCCGGGATCAAGAAAAGCATAGGTTGAGATAAACTTATCTCCTTTGTGAACCTGGACTCGAACAGGCACTATGGCTAGGGCACAATCCCTTTTAGGTGTTCTGTGGCTCATGGGTTGGCTCCTAGTGGCCATCCTTGGGCTAGAGATGTGGCGATCCTGTATATCCCCAAACAATGTGTCCAGGAGTATTTTAGCTTGTTTTTCCATAAGCTCCACAAGGTCACGAAGTCTAGCTCTCTCCTTCGTTCTCTGTAATATATCATAAGCCACTGTCCGCCATTTTCCTCGCAGTTTGTAAGGGCGTTTAGATATGATTGATCTTAGATTGGAAGGAATATCTAGTTCCTCCATGTACTGTAAATCTTGCATAGCATTGCAGCATCCTCTTAAATACATTGCATATGCCTGAAGCGCTTTGCCGTCATCCGGTCTAATCGATGTCCAGTTCATTGCCTTTTCCAAATAGGCGCTGGTTACTTTGATCTCGTCCCCAAAGTGCTCCTTTAACAGCTGTTTGGCTTCTGTGTAACCTCTTTGGGTATCCATATGCAGGCAGCTGCGAACGAGATCTTTGGGCTGGCCGGAAGTGTACTGGTCGAGAGAGTAGAGCCTGTCATGACTGCTAGCCGTTTCATCCTCGATAAGGTGTTTGAAAGCTCGCATAAAGGACTGATATTCAAGTGGATCACCATCGAACACTTTTATCTCCATTGTTGGTAACAAGGTAAGTTTCTGCTGCGTAATGATGAGGTCAGCAATATCTGTCTGTCTCTGTATGACAGTGTCGAGGTTATCATGGGTTTCATTGCGTTGGGTGGAGCTATGCATTGTGGGCATTTTGAAAGGTCTAAACTGTGTTGTGGGTCGCTGAGGGCTGCGCAGATTAGTGACGGTCCTCTGAAGTGGTGTTTTAGGCTCTGCACCCGATGGCATGAGCTCCATGGCTGAGGTTTCAGGATCCAAAGTGTCTTTTTCTTTGCTTTCCTCCAGATAAGCCTTCATTCCATCTTGAATTTGATCCTCCATTTTTTCCTCCACGTCAATGCTTTGCAGAACCTTTATTTTAGCAGCAGATGCGGCAATTTCTGTGTCCAGCTCCATTTGTTCCAGTTCCATTTGTTCCAGTTCAGCTTGTAGTGCTGCTTGTTGTAACAGCAGTGCATGTTTGTCCTTTAGCTGCTCTGGCTAGCAAGCAGCCTTTCAGCAGACGCTCTTCTCCATGCTGAGGAGACTGAAGAGGTGTTTGAGCTCCTGGACTTGTGTGAAACATTAGAGATGCTGTCATGGGGATGAATCTTTGATTGTGCAATTCTTTCTCTTTTGCACACATCCACATCTTTCATACAATATTCAAAATGTGTCAGTTTTGGCTCAAACCAGTCCACATGATCCTCCTCTCTCTCCTCCTCTGATAAAAGCTGCTGTACGGATTCATGAACACTGCACAAGTCATTTATATTTTGTTTGAACATTTCCAAAGCTTCATTCCCATCCTCCACAAGCAAGGCCTTCCTTTCGTTCATTTTCCTTGTGCATGCTCCTAATTTCCCACTGCGGGAGGCTTTGAGTGATTTTAACAACGTTTCTACGTCAGCAGAAGTCCCGGGATCGTCCGACATTATTTATTTGTTTGTTTGTTTTTAGGCCGTGCGTAAAAGACGTTGCGCTCCTTTAACGAGTCTCACAGAGCTCGCCTACTGGCTTCCTTTGTTGCACAAACAAATTCAATCACATTCTTTCCACAGACGATCCACAGGTATTTACAATCCTCCTCCAATGTGTGCATCGCCGCTATGATTTCCTCTTAGACTTTAACACGTCCGACATTCCATTCATATTTATTCCATTTATTTACTCACGACCGGCCCAGTCTGTCCGGCGTGTCCCTCTTTTCCGGTGATCCAAACGGTGTGTCTCTTCCTTACGGAGTTTTTCGACTTGATTTAATGGCATCCAAGCTTTCCTCTAGAGCGGGGTTGACGACACGCAATCCAGAGCAATAAGCAGCCGAAGGTTTTCAGTCAAACATTTTTAATTTATTAACAAAAAGTATTGACTTAAAGTTAAATAGTCTCAAAATAACAAATCTTTAAACAAGTTTTTGGCGATATGCTTTCCTATATAAACTAAACTATACTTTGTGTGCAGTCCAATTTGCAACACCAATCTCTGTCTGCAATTTGCGGTCGAAAAGCTGTTCCGCTCCCCGTCTCATCAGGTCTCCGAGCCCCGCGGCTGTCCTCAATCACCTCACTTAAATAAACACCGGAAGGTACAAGGAAACAGATCATATTTACGATTTGAAATGAACAATCATTTCATCAAAACATATTCACCATGGCGATATAAATCATTTTCCATCATTAAATCATTTATCAAATTATGAAGCTAAATAATAACTTTGTGGCTCTAACAACTACGTAAGTGCCTTCATGCCGATCTAGATCCCTCCGCTTCGCGTCGGGCTCCTGATCAGCCTGTCGGTGTTCTTTTCCCCATAATGACCGCGTCGCAGCACATTATCCCGCTTATTACATGGCCACATTCTCAACAAAGTAACGTTATGACTCCCAATATTAATTGAAATGCTTTTATGGATTTAGAAAATGATTTTATTGATTTAAAAAATAGTTGTATGTATTGATTTAAATTGACATGCATCCGCGAAGAAAAATAGTCCGTTGTTACTGTTTGAACTAACGTAGCAACGGCAGGAACTGCTTCGATAGCGTTTTTGAGGAGCTTTCTGATTACAGATTTGAAAACATCGCTGCTTGCTTTAAAAGTAGCACAATTCATGATGTCAAACCTTGGAAAGTATCTAGATATCCCTGCCCTAATGCCAAAGTAACTGCACACTGTATGTTTTGCCATTTGATGTATATGTCTGGACCGCTGCGTAAAAAGGAGGGTTTCTGCCCGTTACTTCTCCGCTGTTTTCTTGTCCCTCTTGTCTTTTTCTTTTCTTCACTGGGGACTCATCAGCCACTAACTATTACTCCAAATTACTGGGCTCTCCAAATATATTAAAATGAATGTTAAAATCCTCCATGTTGCTATCACACGACAGCGGAAAACTAAAGACAATCAGACAGTTTGCTTGCTTTTCAAACTGTTACATTTGAAAAACAGTGAGAGCGTCTCTTGTCAGTTTGAAAAGCCAACGGTAGGACCTGCTTGCGTTTTTGAGGAGATTTTTGATTACAGATTTGAAAACATCGCTCCTTGCTTTAAAAGTAGCACAATTCATGATGTCAAACATTGGAAAGTATCTAGATATCCCTGCCCTAATGACAAAGTAACTGGCAAGTGAATATGTGTCGCCGTTTGATGTCTATGTCTGGACCGCTGCGTAAAAAGGAGGGTTTCTGCCCCGTTACTTCTCCGCTGTTTTTCTTGTCCCAGTTCCAAAAGCAAACTGCATGCAGTTTGCTTTTCGGCCCAACTGTATACAGTTAAATCGACCGGACTTCTTTCTGAAGATGTGAGCGTCCTTAACAACGGTCAATAAGTCCTTGACAGCGGTCTGTCTGTTCGGTATTAACAACGTGTCACGTGTTCTGAATTGACCAATCAGAATCGAGTATTCAACTAAGCCATGTAATAAATACTGATAGACACCTGAACATCAGCAGGGGAGGACTCTTTAAAGTAGAGACACTACATACTGATATACACCTGAACATCAGCAGGAGAGGACTCTTTAAAGTAGAGACACTACATACTGATATACACCTGAACATCAGCAGGAGAGGACTCTTTAAAGTAGAGACACTACATACTGATATACACCTGAACATCAGCAGAATAGGGACCCTTTAATAAGAAATACATGTTTCTATGCGCTACGGGTGGCATATTTCCACATATCTGCACAGCTCTTCTGATTTCTTTGTGAACCACAGGAATCCTCGAGCTCTTCCAACCGTCTACGTGTCATAAAAACAGAAAGAGAAGGAAAGAGTCCTACAGCTACAGTATAGCATGACTCCTTCTAGTTTAGTTGGACTGTTTTTACTCCAATCTGTTTTAACCATTGCCATGCATCTTAAAGTCCTCCAAAATCCCCCCCCCCAAACTCAGAATCTGGGATCAAAATCAAAACAAACATGAGCCGAGTAGCCTTGGGGAGTCGAGTGTGTGCAGGGAACAGACGCAGCACTGTGCTGGAGCCCATTTTCTAAATTATCTTTATTCAACATTTCTCTGAAACAAGCCCCCCGCTCCAGAGTGGGATTTAGGAGCCTCTTGTCTCTCATAGGTACAATGTTCCATTCATGTGGGAAGTAGTGGAATACAAATACCTGTACTTTCTACTTCTTACATGTTGAACACAAATACCTGTACTTTCTACTTCTTACATGTTGAACCCAAATACCTGTACTTTCTACTTCTTACATGTTGAACTCAAATACCTGTACTTTCTACTTCTTACATGTTGAACTCAAATACCTGTACTTTCTACTTCTTACATGTTGAACTCAAATACCTGTACTTTCTACTTCTTACATGTTGAACTCAAATACCTGTACTTTCTACTTCTTACATGTTGAACTCAAATACCTGTACTTTCTACTTCTTACATGTTGAACTCAAATACCTGTACTTTCTACTTCTTACATGTTGAACACAAATACCTGTACTTTCTACTTCTCACATGTTGAACTCAAATACCTGTACTTTCTACTTCTTACATGTTGAACTCAAATACCTGTACTTTCTACTTCTTACATGTTGAACTCAAATACCTGTACTTTCTACTTCTTACATGTTGAACACAAATACCTGTACTTTCTACTTCTCACATGTTGAACTCAAATACCTGTACTTTCTACTTCTCACACGTTGAACTCAAATACCTGTACTTTCTACTTCTTACACGTTGAACTCAAATACCTGTACTTTCTACTTCTTACATGTTGAACTCAAATACCTGTACTTTCTACTTCTTACATGTTGAACCCAAATACCTGTACTTTCTACTTCTCACATGTTGAACACAAATACCTGTACTTTCTACTTCTTACATGTTGAACTCAAATACCTGTACTTTCTACTTCTCTCATTTCCCAACCAGCTGGTTCCTTTAGTCTGAATGTGTGTTGGTGCGTGGTCATTATTCTTTAGAGTCACTGCGTGCCTATTGGTTGGAACACGATCCGTGTATCCATCACTTCCTGGTCTTCTCTAAAGAAGAGGGACCAATGGAAACGTTGTCATGTTGCCGTTGTTCAGCATGGAAACATTCATTAGCTAACAATGACATTATTGTTCTATTGATATAAAGGGAGGTCAGGTACTCTTTAAAGCAGCTGCTAGCTATGGGTACTTTTTACTTAAGAACATTTCAAAGCCCATAATTCTTTACTTTTACTTGAGTAAAGAAGTTTAGTCAGTACTTCTACATTTACAAACACGAGTATCTGTACTTCTACTTGAGTAAAGGATGTGTGTACTTTTGCCCTCTCTGGTCTGCTCCAACAGCATCTTCGTGGGCTCTTTCTGGCTGCTGCTGGTCTACTATTTCCCTGCCTCGATTTTTTGGCATGGATTGAAATGTAGAGGATTTGCCAGCTAAACATAAATTCCAGTAACTGCAGGTTTCACGACTGCTAATGCTAAATCCCTGCCCTACATATGTATGTTATGCAACTAGAAAACAGTAACACCTGACAACTTTAGCCTCTTAAGTGGCAGGAGTAGAAATAAGACATCCTCAACATTTCCTAATTTATGACTTTACAATATGGATGTTTTTTATCAGGTCTTTTGTGTGGGATTTGAGTGTCATGGGTAAAAGTGTGTTATTAAATGGCCCACATGCACACATTGAGACATCTTTTACCTTGCTTATAATTTTGTTCTGACATGTTAACGTTATCTCAGCAGTAACACATTATTTTAAACCAAACTGATCTTATATGGCTAGCCAATGTTCCCTTGGGGCCAAAAGGAGCACAGGGTGTTCTCTTCTCTCCTAAATAAATCTAGATAATTAAAAACAATCTTGCACTTGTATGAGTTGCAGCAAATGCAAGTCTCTTCATTAGACCACCTAAGTCCAGCCTGAAAATGATTCACAGATTTCTAAAGTTCAGAGATGACATCATTGTGTATGCCAGTTCTGAGTGTTAGCATCACAAAGGCTCCCTCAACAAAAAGCAATGAGATTTCTTCCATTGGACTTTATTCCAGAAAATGTGTTCTGTGGTACAGCGCTAACGTTAGCCTAAAGGAACTACAGCACGGTCACATGACTTCCCTCACCACCGCTAAGTTAAAGGTGGCTAATGTTGGGCTATAAAGGAACTACAGCCCGGTCACATGACTTCACGTCACCACCGCTAAGCTAAAGGCGGCTAATGTTGGGCTATAAAGGAACTACAGCACGGTCACATGACTTCACGTCACCACCGCTAAGCTAAAGGTGGCTAATGTTGGGCTATAAAGGAACTACAGCACGGTCACATGACTTCACGTCACCACCGCTAAGCTAAAGGTGGCTAATGTTGGGCTATAAAGGAACTACAGCTCGGTCACATGACTTCATGTCACCACCGCTAAGCTAAAGGTGGCTAATGTTGGGCTATAAAGGAACTACAGCACGGTCACATGACTTCACGTCACCACCGCTAAGCTAAAGGTGGCTAATGTTGGGCTATAAAGGAACTACAGCACGGTCACATGACTTCATGTCACCACCGCTAAGCTAAAGGAGGCTAACGTTAGCCTAAAGGAAAGTACAGCACGGTCACATGACTTCCCTCACCACCGCTAAGCTAAAGGTGGCTAATGTTGGGCTATAAAGGAACTACAGCACGGTCACATGACTTCATGTCACCACCGCTAAGCTAAAGGAGGCTAACGTTAGCCTAAAGGAAAGTACAGCACGGTCACATGACTTCACATCACCACCGCTAAGCTAAAGGTGGCTAATGTTGGTCTATAAAGGAACTACAGCACGGTTACATGACTTCATGTCACCACCGCTAAGCTAAAGGTGGCTAATGTTGGGCTATAAAGGAACTACAGCACGGTCACATGACTTCACGTCACCACCGCTAAGCTAAAGGTGGCTAATGTTGGGCTATAAAGGAACTACAGCACGGTCACATGACTTCACGTCACCACCGCTAAGCTAAAGGTGGCTAATGTTGGACGTGATGATGTTTAGTTGTCTCTTTTAGACACTCGTGCGTGAGCAACCACTGGTTTTAAATTAATCGGTGGGGTATTTACTGACGTATCTTATGTCGTAGAACAAAAAAATATCTTCAGCTTGTGTTTACCACAGACCTTATTTCAGGCTAACAACCAAAAAAAACATACAAAAACCTTTGACTTGGAGAGCTATCAACCAGAATTGCTAAAATGACTAATTTCCACGTTTTAGGACTCACTCCTGCACCTTAGAGATGCTAATGAATGTTTCCATGGTGACCAACGGCAACATGACAACGTTTCCATTGGTCCCTCTTCTTTAGAGAAGACCAGGAAGTGATGGATACACGGATCGTGTTCCAACCAATAGGCACGCAATGACTCTAAAGAATAATGACCACGCCCCAACACACATTCAGACTAAAGGAACCAGCTGTTTGGGAAATGAGAGAAGTAGAAAGTACAGGTATTTGAGTTCAACATGTAAGAAGTAGAAAGTACAAGTATTTGAGTTCAACATGTAAGAAGTAGAAAGGACAGGTATTTGAGTTCAACATGTAAGAAGTAGAAAGTACAGGTATTTGAGTTCAACATGTAAGAAGTAGAAAGTACAGGTATTTGGGTTCAACATGTAAGAAGTAGAAAGTACAGGTATTTGAGTTCAACATGTAAGAAGTAGAAAGTACAGGTATTTGAGTTCAACATGTAAGAAGTAGAAAGTACAGGTATTTGAGTTCAACATGAGAGAAGTAGAAAGTACAGGTATTTGTGTTCAACATATAAGAAGTAGAAAGTACAGGTATTTGGGTTCAACATATAAGAAGTAGAAAGTACAGGTATTTGGGTTCAACATATAAGAAGTAGAAAGTACAGGTATTTGGGTTCAACATGTAAGAAGTAGAAAGTACAGGTATTTGAGTTCAACATGTAAGAAGTAGAAAGTACAAGTATTTGAGTTCAACATGTAAGAAGTAGAAAGTACAGGTATTTGGGTTCAACATGTAAGAAGTAGAAAGTACAGGTATTTGGGTTCAACATGTAAGAAGTAGAAAGTACAGGTATTTGAGTTCAACATGTAAGAAGTAGAAAGTACAGGTATTTGAGTTCAACATGTAAGAAGTAGAAAGTACAAGTATTTGAGTTCAACATGTAAGAAGTAGAAAGTACAGGTATTTGGTTCAACATGTAAGAAGTAGAAAGTACAGGTATTTGGGTTCAACATGTAAGAAGTAGAAAGTACAGGTATTTGAGTTCAACATGTAAGAAGTAGAAAGTACAGGTATTTGAGTTCAACATGTAAGAAGTTGAAAGTACAGGTATTTGTGTTCAACATGTAAGAAGTAGAAAGTACAGGTATTTGAGTTCAACATGTAAGAAGTAGAAAGTACAAGTATTTGAGTTCAACATGTAAGAAGTAGAAAGTACAGGTATTTGGGTTCAACATGTAAGAAGTAGAAAGTACAGGTATTTGGGTTCAACATGTAAGAAGTAGAAAGTACAGGTATTTGAGTTCAACATGTAAGAAGTAGAAAGTACAGGTATTTGAGTTCAACATGTAAGAAGTTGAAAGTACAGGTATTTGTGTTCAACATGTAAGAAGTAGAAAGTACAGGTATTTGAGTTCAACATGTAAGAAGTAGAAAGTACAGGTATTTGAGTTCAACATGTAAGAAGTAGAAAGTACAGGTATTTGTGTTCAACATGTAAGAAGTAGAAAGTACAGGTATTTGTGTTCAACATGTAAGAAGTAGAAAGTACAGGTATTTGGGTTCAACATGTAAGAAGTAGAAAGTACAGGTATTTGAGTTCAACATGTAAGAAGTAGAAAGTACAGGTATTTGGGTTCAACGTGTAAGAAGTAGAAAGTACAGGTATTTGTGTTCAACGTGTGAGAAGTAGAAAGTACAGGTATTTGAGTTCAACATGTGAGAAGTAGAAAGTACAGGTATTTGAGTTCAACATGAGAGAAGTAGAAAGTACAGGTATTTGAGTTCAACATGAGAGAAGTAGAAAGTACAGGTATTTGAGTTCAACATGAGAGAAGTAGAAAGTACAGGTATTTGAGTTCAACATGTAAGAAGTAGAAAGTACAGGTATTTGGGTTCAACATGTAAGAAGTAGAAAGTACAGGTATTTGTGTTCAACATGTAAGAAGTAGAAAGTACAGGTATTTGTGTTCAACATGTAAGAAGTAGAAAGTACAGGTATTTGGGTTCAACATGTAAGAAGTAGAAAGTACAGGTATTTGTGTTCAACATGTAAGAAGTAGAAAGTACAGGTATTTGTGTTCAACATGTAAGAAGTAGAAAGTACAGGTATTTGAGTTCAACATGTAAGAAGTAGAAAGTACAGGTATTTGTGTTCAACATGTAAGAAGTAGAAAGTACAGGTATTTGTGTTCAACATGTAAGAAGTAGAAAGTACAGGTATTTGAGTTCAACATGTAAGAAGTAGAAAGTACAGGTATTTGTGTTCAACATGTAAGAAGTAGAAAGTACAGGTATTTGAGTTCAACATGTAAGAAGTAGAAAGTACAGGTATTTGAGTTCAACATGTGAGAAGTAGAAAGTACAGGTATTTGTGTTCAACATGTAAGAAGTAGAAAGTACAGGTATTTGGGTTCAACATGTAAGAAGTAGAAAGTACAGGTATTTGGGTTCAACATGTAAGAAGTAGAAAGTACAGGTATTTGAGTTCAACATGTAAGAAGTAGAAAGTACAGGTATTTGGGTTCAACATGTGAGAAGTAGAAAGTACAGGTATTTGAGTTCAACATGTGAGAAGTAGAAAGTACAGGTATTTGGGTTCAACATGTTAAAAATGTAAGAAGTCAAAGTCAAAAGTCGTCAGAAAAATAAGTAGTGGAGTAAAGTACTGATACCAGAAACATGTACTTAAGTACATAACAAAGTATTTGTACTCCACTACTTCCCACCTCTGGAGCAGATGAGTAATAAGACTTTTGCTCCATTCATTAACTGGACCAGTCGGAGGGACTGAGGGGAAATGACACACATTTAAGGTATTCTGAAAACCTAATAAGATTCAGGGCTGTTGAGAAAACATTTGGGGGCCGAGAAAGCCCCGGAGAGGAAGGGGAAAGGCCAATAAGTAATGTTGTTGGAGCTGCACCAAAATGGAGGCCAATTACAGCCACAATGCCGTGGGTTGTGGTGAGGAAGAAGAGACTCTTTGAGGTTGATGGGTTAACGTTTCCATTGCAGATTCTCCCCTCTCTGGGATGCATTACTTGTGAGGATATTCTTCTTGATTTTTGGGGGCGATATAAACTGGCAGGACTCCCAGAAAAGAACAACAAAGGGTCGCAGTTGCATCCAAATGCTTCCTGGCAGCAATATGTCATGATTAAAGCAACAAAGCTGAGCCAATGTTAGCCAATTACGGCGCGGTGGTCCCCGGACCAGAATGCACTCTGTTTTTTACCATGCAGTGTGGGAGTGACACCTTGCATTCGCGGTGGATTTTAACCAGCTGGTAGAAACAGAGTTCTGAACAGATCTGAAAGCGACTTGTCAAACCTCAGGGCAACGCTCTGTGTTTCACTGATTTCAAGAGAATCGGACCCATTTTTTATACTTTTTTGAGTCACTTTTAGAGCTGTCCTTTCCAGAAAAGTTACGAGACTTACAAGAGATTAAAAATAACCAACTGGTCCAAATCAAAGCTTGACGTATTGGTTTAAGCTCCAAAAACAGTGACTACTTTTCCACGTTTGTCTGACTATCGAAGATATTTGGGCACCGTTTGGTTTGACATCATTAAAGCTCTTGAGGTTTAACGACTAATAAAGAATTTATGGTTTATCTTTTCAGGGACTAATCAAAACTCTTGCTGAGCCACAAGAAACCTTAGAACTGATTTCACAGGTTAGGTTTATAAGGATTACAAATGAACAGTACATGTAGTGACTAAACTTGTTTCTGGCACTAATCCAGACTTCTTACATCTTTTAAATTGGTTATCTATATTCCGTTCAGTATTTTTTAACATGCTTAATTTCCACTTGAGTGTACATTTTTCTTCTCCGGAGAAAAGGTGCAACAGTATTGGCTGATTATTACAATAACAAGAAAGAAATGCAACTTCTGAAGTACTGTAAACATCCATTATGCATGTCGAGGATACAGCATTACATAGAAGATCCAGGCGTTTAGATCTGGACATTTCAGTTTCCATACGACGTCCACATAAACCATGTTGCGATCAAATGTCCTTCCCGTCTGCCTTCCTCCGGTGGACGAGAGTCAGCAACGTTTCTCCCGAAAGACTTTCCAGAAGTCCTGAAAGCTGAGATTGGACAACCAGAGCGGCTTCACAGGTTTCATTTCCCCTTTTGAAAGGTATTAAATACACAGAATGTAAAAATTCACAGCTGTATAAACATTGAAAAACAACAACACAGCAGAGTGGAAATCTTTCGCCAGCAGACATGTTTTCACTTCTCCTCGTTTTTAGGGATTTTCTCCCGTCGCCTTGATTACATTATTATTATGATGATGCGCCGCTTCCCCTCTTCTCCAGTTGGAATCAGATGTTGCACTTTTCCTTGTTCATGTGATGTTTTGGTGTTGTTGTTGTTTTGTTGTCTGGTTTACTTTCCGTTAACTGTCAAGTGGGAAAGTACGTTTTTTCTTGTAAGTGTTTCTCTTATTTTCCTACGATACCGTTATGATTGGCTGTGAATAAGAACATATGAAGGACAGCCCATCTATTTCTATTTATTTTATTTTCTTCTCCCTGCTCCTTTTCGGGGATGGTGTGTTTACAGAGACATGTTTTGTAAATAATTGTTATACATTAAATTGTGCATACCATGAACGGAACAAATAAAAATGAAATAACGATATTCACAAAGTGAAACCAGTGCTTTCAGACTCTCTGAATCCCTCAAATTCTCAGCCGCTGCCAAACCTAAGAAAAAAGCAGGTCTAGTGTAAATAAGGCAGAGAGCATGTTGAGCCTGTGGTGAGCCGCAGGAAGGCAGAGATATAACATACCTAATAATGCAAAACGGATGGGGTCCGTCGGGAGACACTGCATGTCAATGGGGTATAAATGTAGACGTAAAGATATCACTTTGAATCTTCTCCAGTGGGTTACGTTACAGTACGTTTTGTATCACAAGTGTTCTGTAAGTTCAGGTTATATATGCACATAAGGCGTTTACTTATTATATCTGTACTAATTTGCATACTTTGTGTGTGTACAAAATCAAAATTCTTGTTTCATTTTCCTGACATTTACAGAGGGCATTATTAATATATCACTTCATAAATCAGCAAACACTTCAAGCAGCCATAACAAAATCAGTTTTTAGGAATAACAGTTGACAGATCAGGCTGTGACCGATATATTAACAAATTCCTCTGAACACATTTTTCTAAATACTTGAAATGAAACTCAAAACTCTGCTGAATGAAGCGCAGCGCAAGTTCAACCAGGAAGACCGTCTTTTCCCATTCATTTACTATTTCCATGTTACTACTCTCTCTAAGTGATCGGGGGCGTCACTCCCCAGCTTAACCAATCACTTCGCTCTATTCTCACAAGCCTATCATAGCGCTCCGCTAACCCTTCTAAATCTGCTCTCCCCCCTCTGACAGCTGTCATTTCAGGTGACTCGACGCAACCCTCCTCCCCCCCCTTTTCACCTCCTGTCCCTCTGAATCCAGGGTCAAGCTAAGCCCCTCCCCCTCAGACCGACCCCAACTATCCATTCACCACCACCAGGGTCAAGCTAAGCCCCTCCCCCTCAGACCGACCCCAACTATCCATTCACCACCACCAGGGTCAAGCTAAGCCCCTCCCCTCAGACCGACCCCAACTATCCATTCACCACCACCAGGGTCAAGCTAAGCCCCTCCCCCTCAGACCGACCCCAACTATCCATTCACCACCACCAGGGTCAAGCTAAGCCCCTCCCCCTCAGACCGACCCCAACTATCCATTCACCACCACCAGGGTCAAGCTAAGCCCCTCCCCCTCAGACTGACCCCAACTATCCATTCACCACCACCAGGGTCAAGCTAAGCCACTCCCCTTCAGACCGACCCCAACTATCCATTCACCACCACCAGGGTCAAGCTAAGCCCCTCCCCTTCAGACCGACCCCAACCATCCATTCACCACCACCAGGGTCAAGCTAAGCCCCTCCCCTTCAGACCGACCCCAACTATCCATTCACCACCACCAGGGTCAAGCTAAGCCACTCCCCTTCAGACCGACCCCAACTATCCATTCACCACCACCAGGGTCAAGCTAAGCCACTCCCCTTCAGACCGACCCCAACCTATCCATTCACCACCACCAGGGTAAAGCTAAGCCACTCCCCTTCAGACCGACCCCAACTATCCATTCACCACCACCAGGGTCAAGCTAAGCCCCTCCCCTTCAGACCGACCCCAACTATCCATTCACACACCACCAGGGTCAAGCTAAGCCCCTCCCCTTCAGACCGACCCCATCTATCCATTCACCACCACCAGAGTCAAGCTAAGCCCCTCCCCTTCAGACCGACCCCAACTATCCATTCACCACCACCAGGGTCAAGCTAAGCCCCTCCCTTTCAGACCGACCCCAACTATCCATTCACCACCACCACCAGGGTCAAGCTAAGCCCCTCCCCTTCAGACCGACCCCAACTATCCATTCACCACCACCACGGGTCAAGCTAAGCCCCTCCCCTTCAGACCGACCCCAACTATCCATTCACCACCACCAGGGTCAAGCTAAGCCCCTCCCCTTCAGACTGACCCCAACTATCCATTCACCACCACCACGGTCAAGCTAAGCCCCTCCCCTTCAGACCGACCCCAACTATCCATTCACCACCACCAGGGTCAAGCTAAGCCCCTCCCCTTCAGACTGACCCCAACTATCCATTCACCACCACCACGGTCAAGCTAAGCCCCTCCCCTTCAGACCGACCCCCAACTATCCATTCACCACCACCAGGGTC
>NW_027262510.1:0-28365 GCF_902827115.2 Pseudochaenichthys georgianus
CTATATTCCTATATTCGAATAATGTATAAACTATTTTAAAAATACTTTATGAAATCCTATGTTATGTTATAAATATTAAAATAAAGAACTAAATGAATAAATAAATAACTAAATAAATGAATAAATAGATAATTAAACAAAAGCCAGAGAAAAAAAGTGAGTTTTAAGTGTTGATTTAAAAACCCCCAGGGTCTCGGCCGACCTTTCTTCACACCAGCGCTTTTCCCTTTCTTGCTCCGAGCGGGAGCTTTTCTGGTTCAGCTCCGGTTTCCCTTTTCTGCTCCCGCTCTGTTCACACCGCCCAGACCTGCCGCTGCTGCGTCATGACGTCACCGTTTACGTGCCTGCTTCATAAAATCAAAACTGCGCGGAAATCCCTCACATCGACAACAACAACAATGGCCGATTGTATTGAAGCGCTATTCGCTTTGGTTATCCTCTTACGAAACCAAATGGAAGGCATCGGACGACTTTACAAGGGACGACTTTACTTGGAACTTTACAAACATCACATGCGAAATGCAAGACTTCTTTGTGGTCTTCAGCATCTACTTCAACCCGCCTCGACGTAAGAGAGACGTAAGCGACGCTGCCTCTTAGCTCCGAAGCTCTTGCCTCTAGACCGACAATTTTTTGGAGCTGGAAGTGAACCGGATTCCGGAGCTAAGAGGTGGCGCCTCTGCGGTGTGAACAGGAAAAACCGGTACTTTTCAGGCTCCAGCTCCGAGCCGGAGCTGAAAACGCGTTGGTGTGAAAGGGGCAATGGAGGGGCAAAGTATTCCAGAGCCTAGGGCCAGCCGCTGTGAAAGCTCGATGCCCTCGGGTTTTAAGCCTGGTCTTAGGCACTATCAACAGTGCTGTTATGCATACTTTAAGTAACATTAGGCTGTCTTTGGCTCTTTTCTGCTGTAACAATCTAAATGTATTCTGATCTAATTTATGTTTTTGTTTTGTTCCCCTATATTGCGACCAGAGGTTGCGCTAGAATTTTTCGCTGCCCGTCATTTTGACGGCCAGGATCGTAACATTTCCGTCAACATCCATTATTACCCGTCGGTCTGTACACAACTCTGCTGGGGGGGAACACGCTCGTGAACTGTCAACGGGGGGAGGGGAGGAACGCACATGCGTGAATTGTTAGCGCCGGTGTTATGCCGTGTTATGCATGCCTACTGCACCTCGCGGGAGCGCGCCACAGAGTAAAGCAAAAACTCACAGACATTTCAATGATTTGTAGCCCACGGCAAAGTTAGGTTTGGAAACTATATCACTTCCTTTTTGGCGGGCATGCATAACACCGGAGCCTCGCTGCGGGGAAGCTTTGGCGCTGTTCTGAGTTTGTTCTAATCCATCAAAATGATGGACTGCTTTCAGATTTGTCCGTCATTGTTAAAAAAAATCCGTCATAGACGGAAAATATTCGGTTAACGCAACCTCTGATTGCGACACTTATTTGGTTTAAGATTATTTCTCCTTTTTTTACAGACATCACCAACCATAGTGGAATGCTGTTGTAAAGGATTGCATTGATCCGTGCATCAATACCTTCACCCAGCTTTGAGGCCTCCAATGAACATCATCTTGTGGCTGGGAAAAATGTGAACAAATACATCTCACAAAGACTGACTTTCTGGTGTAATCATTATCAAAGACAAGCACTTTAAGTAACACTATATACAATCATTCAGCAGCAGAGGATGGGGTGGAAACAGCATTTCTAACTAAGGTGATACAATATTACAAGTTAAACATCAAGATGAACATACTATTATTAATTTAAAAAGTACATGGGAGCACTGGCGGCACATATCAGACCCGGGACGAAATATATATCAGAGATAATAAGGATATAACATGACATAAAGTCCAACAAACCACAAGGACAACGAAAACATAGCCTGACTAAAATGACTACATTTCTGACACACCATTCACCATGGACAGCCAGCAGCCACCATGAGAGCAGAGCAGTGTAAAATTGGCACGGCGGCCCATACATTCACGTACAAGTAGGCTACTGTACAAATTACATTTGAAGTGTACTCACCACTACTTGAAGGGTACTCGGCGAGCCTTGCGCTCCGCGAACTCGTCCACAATCCGCTGTATGTCTAATTTCTTGGCTCGGTCACTTTCGATGGACAGCAAGGCCAGTCCACTCAGTCTCTCCTGTCCCATCGTGCTCCTCAAATAGTTTTTGATGAGTTTTCATTTGGAGAAAGAGCGCTTGGCGGTTGCCACGGTGACAGGAAGAGTCAAAAATAAGACGAAGGCTGTGCAAACCTCACTGAATGTAGATGTTACTGCTGGGTTGTAAACAATGAGCATTTTTACCAGATCCGCGACAGATTTTAGTTTTGGTATTTGGTCCCTGAAACAGGTTCTGAAAGAAAGCAGCTGGCCAGGGAAGCTGGCGGCGATGTCCCGACTGTAGTGCTCTCTAAGCCGCTGGGCAGCTTGGTGTAAATCCTCGTCCTTTGCTTGCAGTAGTGTGTTGGGGTGAATTGCCTCAAACATGTTCACAGTTGCATTTAAACTGGTGAATCTTTGGGACAGTTGCTGGATGATTATATCGAGACATGCATTGAAAACGGTCACCCGAAAGTTGCTCTCTGCGTCAGTGAGGCGGCTGTCTTCAGAAAGTTCATCAAAGTGTCTCTTAACTTTCCTGGCCCTGGTTGTTTCAAACTGTGTTTGACTTCCCCATTTAGTAGCCAGGGCAAGAGTGGCGGACTTCGCCTCATCAAATTGTCCCCTATACTCCACTGATGGCATTTTGCAGTAGAGTAGATGTTTGAGAATATCCGCGTCTTTTGCTTGCAGTAACTGTGAAGCACAATTTATGCTTTCCAAAATCTTGGTCTGCATGTTGACCAAAAATAGAAAGCGAAATTTGCTTCTGGCATTCTTGAGTGCACTTGCTTCATTGCGCTCATCCTTTTTGTCACTGGTAAGGGATATTTTGACGAGGGCTTTTATAATGTCTCCATATCTGTGCCTTAACGCGACAAGCGCATCATGGTGAGATGACCAGCGAGTGGGACATAAGCGTTTTAATGTGATAGTTCTGCTCTCTGGCGTCATTAACTCACTGAGCAATGCCCATCGTTTGATATTGTGACCAAAAAAGTTGTAGAGCGTCTCTACAGTGTCAAAGAACTGCTTCACTCCAGGGACATTTTGAGTGCTAGGTTGAGATTATGAGCAGCGCAATGAACATAGTGGGCAAGGGGCTCCTTCTCGGCTATTCTTGCTTGCACGCCTGAATACACACCACTCATATTAGCCGCCCCATCATAGCCCTGTCCGCGACATTTAGACAGATCTAATCCGTTTTTCTTTATAGAACCAAGGATTTTGTTTTCAAGCTCTGAAGCTGATGAACCTTCAGTCACTTCAAAACCCAAAAAGTATTCATTGATCTGTACATCTGTTGCAATATCCATGTCGTTCTTAACAACAGTTATGTAACGGTAAACCTGACTCTATCTTTGACACATCGTGCGTTGTGTCCATGATGACGGAATAAAATGGGGCTTCGTTTATTTCATCAATGATGTCAGCTTTCACACGTTGAGATAATATGTAAATAATCTCATCTTGAATCTGGTGACTGAGGTATTTCACTGACCCTTCTGGTCGGTTGATTAGCTCTTTCAAAACAGGGTCGTAGCGAGCCAATAATTCTATTATTGACAACAAGTTGACAGCTTTTCCCTGACCTAGAACCTCTCGATGGCCCCTGAATGCCAAGTTGCTTGAAGCTAGAGTGAGAGTTACATTAACAATGCGCTCCACGACCTGTCTCCAAAATTAGGCGGCATTACGCACATTCCTCTCCATGTCAGCATCTATTGTGCCGTTGGTTTTCCACTGCTAATATACTACGCATGCACCGAGGTGTATTTGAGTGGATTCATACCTCTCAATTTTAGTAGGAAGATGTTTCCAGTCTTTTATTCCGTTTACCCATGCATTGTTGTAGAACGGTGCCTTTCGGTTGGCAAAAAGCCAGCAAGGCTCACAGTAGCAGCAGTCCAATTTTGGGGAATAGCACATCCAGCTGCGTGGAAATGTCATCCCAACTTTAGTGGTGGAGGTGTAATAGCTTTCTGAAAAGCAACGGTTATCCTTGTCTTTGGGAAATGGACCTTTGGGTTTGCATGGGCCCATTTTAAGGATATATCTTTTGATATTGGCGTCCTCAATGTTTTCAAAATAGTTTGCCCGATCAGTCGGAAAACGCTCCAGAGGATAATTGCAGGACACATCATGATCCGTGGTCTGAGTTTCACCTGTAGGCGTAGCGTGAGGAGGAGACCTGTTGCTGCTTTCATTCCCAGTGTCCGGTACTTCTTCACCTTGCGGCGCAGCAGGTAAGGAGCCGGAGGGGGAGGGGTGCGGCTGGTCAAGCGTCAGGCCTGGCTCTCCTCTAGACGAGCAGCTAGCAGCTGCTGAGTCGTCCCTATTATCATCATCACTACAGCCGAGAGACAGAAAAGGAAATAAGCTAGGCGGCCGAGCTACACGAAGTAACAACAACCATATGATATCAACATTTACCACAAACTCACACTTTCTTGTTGACAGTGTGTGTCCGTGATTGTAGCCTACCTGTAAATCTGGCTAACCCCCGCTAACGTTGTTGGTGGGCTGGGGCTCGGGGATGAAACACGGCTGGCAGTGGCAACAACTTCAGGTTCATCTCCCGCAGGAGGAGGAGTAGGGCGAAAAAAGTATCCATCTAGCTTGGACAATTTGGCTTTTCCTTGGTCCTCCTTTTTATCTTTTTCTTTGCGTTTTGTAGCTCCACGTTTGTGTTTATAACTGCTCATGCTTAGGCAGTGCTCTGTTGAATGACAAGTGATTGATGATGACGTTGACGTTCATTTACGTATGATGTTGATGGACGGCTGTTGATGACGATTTTACCCAAAATACATTTGGAGACAAGAGAAGGGATTCACTTGCAATTTTTCATGGTTTAATGTTAAATGTGAGTGTGAATATAGCAGCACAAGTTCAACTCATATTATAGGCTACAATGCTTTATACCTAATATGACCACGAACGTCAGTGCACTCAGTGGCGCGAGGCAGCAGGGCCCGTCGGCGAATATCTCGGGGGCGGAGCCTGCTGCCTCGGCGACGGGCCCCCATTGGGTTCCGACCGTCCCGGGCCCGGGGAGCCCTGCCCCTACAGCCCCCCCTGAAGCCCCGCCCCTTCATGGGAGACTTAAATATCCTGCAATATACCATTAGCAGAATAGGAACAAATGTGTCAAAAACATTTCTAAAATAAACATAAACTGAGGGCTTTCTTCCAGCCGCTGGGAGGATCACTTTTTCAGCGGAATAAATATTATAACTGGTTTTGTTCAGCATTGCCAGCTTCACTGTTGAGCGTGATGTTGTGCCCAGCATTCTCCTGTCCTGTGCTCTGAAATCAAAATGTGGATAAGAATAAAACAACACTAAAATAAACACTACAATACAACTTGTAAAACTTTGGAAAAAACACAAGGTTCATTTGTGTGTATACATATACTACACAGGCAATATACTGTATATACAATTATAATTAATACAACTGTTAATTTGATTAGAGCTTTGACACATATGTTTATTGATATATGTATAAATATGACGACTTAATATATAGTCGGCCTAATAGCAAACAGCTACGTTCAACTCTTTTAATGGTATATTGCAAGTGCAATAAGAAGCTACAGGAACGTTAATCTACGTCGGTAATATTAACTTTATTTAATACAACATTTGAACGTGCCGGGCGGCGCGGTCCCGTCGGTTAGATGCGCGTTCATAATGCCGAGGGAAATAACTCTCAGAATAACGTTATTAGCACATTTTTACAACTTGAGGAACGAATGTTTTTAATAAGGGCTATACAAACGTTCATACTGGGTAGTTTATTTAGTTTAAAAAAAATTATCCAACGAGTTACAGACCACTCTTTCCCCATGTAAGTCAATGGGAAAATGTGTTTCCGGGCCCAGCAACCTAAAGGAAGTGTAGTACCGCCGTTTGGCCACAACGGATATTCTCATAGATATATATAAACACTAGATGACTCACCCGCGCTGCTGGCCAATGGAGACCGACGTTGCCACTTGGCCGCCATCTTGCTACAGGGAGTTCTCTCATTCATAACATTATGGTTTACTATTTAAATAACCATAGCTTGCTCAATTTTCAACCAATTTTCAAACGGTTTGGTTGTTTATAAACATCAAAGATGTAGCTATGATACTGCATACTTATAATCATGGACTTTCATATGAAAATAACATTAATCAGATAAAGCAATAGCTATACACACACACACACAAGGTATTTATATTAAATATTTGCCGGTGTATATATTTCCATTTATTTTATTATATTGTTAATATTTAAAATAAATTATAAAATTAAAATACATTTATATTTTATATATAAAAATCGGTCTCATGTTACCACTCTGTAAGCCAAGAGTTGTTAATTTAGCAATGCCTTAGCTTTAAGAACAGGGACACAACTAATGACAATAGCATATGTTGGTATATTATTTAGATATTCACACCTTTATCAGAAGAACCAAACCAACATAAAATGTGCTCACAGACAGGCCAGTTCTGTCTAATTTATCACAATTATTTTTGACATGAGATCTTCATATCATCCTAGTTTTGTATTTAGTTTCTAGATTTATAAACAAATCCAGAACCTTTGAAATATGTTATTGAAAAAAGACCAAGAATAATATAAACTGTACCATGTGTCCTTTTGTGTCCTTCTGTAGTCCATTTGTGGTTTGACTTGTCTCACCCCGGCTGATATATCATAAAATCCACTGTTTAAATTGTTCCCTATATTGCCCCTATGCAATATAGGGAACAATTTAAACATAAACTATCCTATGTGTCCTTGGGTGTTATGAAAGGCGGCCCCCCAAAATAAATGTATTATTATTATTAAGAAGAACAACTTGGTGTGGTGTGGAGGGGATGTAGGAAGCAGGAGCAGGTGGGGAGAGATGGGACTTCAAGGTTATTTGTTTTAAATGTGTCTTGGAGATAAGGACCAGCTGCACACAATAAAATACAGTATAACACAAAACCAATAAGACACACGGTGACACATGGCACACCAACAATCAAACATCGTCCAGCCTCAGCTTTGGTATTCTTTCACAACCATGTTATGGGTTTAGTAGACTGAGCAAACAAACATATGTGGTGATCCCACGGGTTCTTGTTTGCAGACAGTGGAAATTGGAGCATCCGTAGGCTGCACAAAAGTCCGGCATAGTCAGGTACTTCTGTAAACACAAAGCCAGCAAATTCCTGTATCATAATGCAAGATGTTTTTAACAAGCCAAACCACTTGGAAGAAATCATGTGTAACTTAAGTTATGTTGAAAAGAAAGAGCAGTTCTGCCTCTCCCACTGGTGTAAAGTTGCTGGGTGAACTTTGTAATACTAGGTCTCACTCACAGCCTCTTGTTATTAGCCAGCTAATAAATACAACCACATACACAAAGAAAATCTGCAATTTCAACATGTCCAAGCATCCTGTATCATAGCCATGCTAATCATGTTTATAATAAACCAAACCGTTTGTAAATCAGTCAAGATTTCAGTGAGCTAAGAGTATTTTTGTGCAGATCACTCACCTTACAACAGCTACCATAACGCGAATCAGAGTAACTGTTAACTGTAGCAAGATGGCGGCCGGTCAGCTACGCTGGAAAATCTCCCATGAGCCATCTAGTGTTTATATATATCTATGGATATTCTCATCAGACTCCGGCGCACTTCCTGGGGGCTTGGGTTGCGGTCGGATAGTTTAAAAATCAGCTCCTAAATTCTAACACTATCTCCTATTCCTTGACCTCTGAGTGAAACGTCACGGGGTTAAGGGATAGTGGATAGGAGAATTCAAAAGGACTTAGGAGAAGAGACTGCGGTACTTTAGAGAATCGAATGCACTTTCACTATCCGACGTGTTTATGATGCGCCAGCGGACGTCATGAATGTGCGTCTGCTGCTGTGGGGGAACTATGGAAACTACAGTTTTCTATACAGAGGACTACAACATGGATGTTCAATAAGAACGAGGGACTACTGTGAACTCATCTAGAGACTCTGCACCGTGCTCTGATGCTGCTGCTTTGCTTTATGAACGTGGACAACAGAGAAACATATTCTTCAAGACCAAAGTTGGAATTGAAATACAAAAGTGAAATTTATGCTTGTCAGTCGTCACCCTCTTCCTCCGATCCACATTAATACAAATGATCCCAATACGTATGATTGTATGAACTATGAAAAGATCTTAAAATCAATACAAATGTATTTATTATAAACGTTAGGCCTTAACATCTATCACTGTGTATATCACCATTCAAACATCTTTTAAAAGTTGAACAAACCCCACACAGCTCAGTAAAGACTGTGAGATGTTGACTTTATTTGATCATTTCAGTAAAAACTAACGTTCATATTTCTCCTTTTGATTATAATACTGATCAACGTTCAAAACAAAGCACTTTGGCAACTTACCACATACGTTTTAAAATGCTTAATAAGCATATATTCAACTTTCATGATATAATTTCTCCGTCATAATCGTTTGTTTCCGTGAACGGCCGACTGTTGTGTGACGGCAAATGCTGTGGCCGCAAGGCATTGTGGGGCAGCATTTTCTCCTCTCCTTTCAGTTAGGGAGGTCCAGTGGTTCCTAAGCTAAAGGAGGTTATAAAGGAAGTTTGAAACCTCCTTTCCTATCATTCTAGAGAATTCGAACGGCACTTATCATGGCTGCCACTGAGGGACTTCCGGGTCATTTCACTCCGTTAGGAAGGTTCCTAAGCTAAATGGACTATTCTACTTCAGCCCTGGAAAGGCAGCGTTACCCCCGGGGCTGATGGGTAATCACTCCCAAATGAGTTTAGGGCAGTGTTTCTCAAACTTTTTCATACCAAGGACCACTTAACCAATAAAGAAACACTCGCGGACCACCTAATTCCACAAATATCAAAAAACACATCGTTTTTCTAGAACAGATTACAAATCGCCTGAAAATGGTACAAACAAGTGGCAACATGTGTGATGAAGGTGTTGTGCTGGGCTATATCATGCAATCAAAACTTAACCTCACTCCATTGCGGAGATATTCCCGCGAGAGTGCGGAAAACTTAAATGTATTTATTTATTTAAAATGTGAAATTGTACCAATATACTCACGGACCACTAGGGGGCGCTCACGGACCACCAGTGGTCCGCGGACCACACTTTGAGAAGCACTGGTTTACGGCCCGTCCACACAGCGGCGTGCATTGAAGTTTCCAACGCTTCTGCCCATTCACTTTGAATGGGGTGACGTCACTTTTAGCCGAACTACATTTTGGGAAGCGACGTGGAGCGTTGCTGGCTTCAAAAGTTGAGCAATGTTCAACTTTTGACGCCTCGACGGAGGCGTCAGCCAATGAAATCCCGTTTATGCAAATCTGCTAGTACAAGCGCTAGCCAATCAAACCGCGTGTATGCTGGGAGAGACTACGCAGGTCATTTCCTCATATTCCAAAAAATGGAGGGAAAATTCAATCAGTAGAGGCTTCTCAATAAATTTCCTCTCCTCGACTCCTCGACTCCTCGGTCCTCCGGTAGTGACTCGGAAATGAATTTCAGCGCGCCATTTTGAAGGACGTCTCATTTCTCTAAATGCACACCGAGGACCGAGGATCGAGCGTCGAGGAGGCTCTCAGGAGGAGCTATAACCGAGGATACACTGATGGTTCCTCCACGGCTCCTCCGCGGATGCATTTCCGGGAACGGTGGAGGCGTGACGCACGGCCGGACTTATCTCAGCCAATGACAGCTCTGCATGCATCCCCTGGATATTATTTTAGAACCTGCTCTCATCGCAACGCGATGTTTACAGTGATAACAGCTGTGAGGTGCAGAAAGCAGAGCAGTGTGTAGAATGTATATCACTCAGTATAACAGACCTACTCTCTTTATTTGCTTTAGTTTAGTAGATATATACAAACAAAGAGTCGATATTTTTCTAAGACCATTTAGTGCTTCACATAATAAAATACACAACGGCTGTAGCCTGATTATGCTTTAGGAGCTGTAGGTGTGTGTGGTAGGCTACAGTGTGTAGGTGTGTGTGTGGTACAGTGTGTAGGTGTGTGTGTGGTACAGTGTGTAGGTGTGTGTTGTACAGTGCGTAGGTGCGTGTTGTACATAGGTGCGTGTTGTACAGTGCGCAAATGCGGTGGACAGACAGGTCTCAGTTGGTTTGGTGTCCTCTGCTTGCTTTTAATACTTGCAAATACAACTTTTGGCCCGTAATTTCAATTCCCTATTTCAGCGACCAGAGAGAGGGGGGGGGGGGATATATCCAGTCTCTGATTGTGTTACGTTATTATGAGAGTGCTCTCATACTTTAAATTGCATATATCAATACTAAACCAAAATGTAATTATACCTCTTTTGAAAGCCTCGTTTTTAGTCTTACGCATCCGACCTGGAAAACTTTGCAGCCAATCTAATTTGTTACAGTGTATCGTGCACCAGGTCCTTATTCAGAATTCTTATCAGAATTCTCTGAGTTTTTATCAACTTTGGTTCTTAAAACAGACAAAGTAATTATCGTAGGTGACTTTAATATTCATGTTGACGATGATAAAAATAGCCTTACTGTTGCATTTAACTCTATATTAGATTCTGTTGGTTTCTGTCAGAGTGTAAATAAACCAACCCACTGTTATAATCACACTCTCGACCTTGTTCTGACTTATGGTATTGAAATTGAGCAACTATTAGTCGAACCGCATAATCCTGCTTTATCCGACCATTTCTTAGTAACTTTTGAAGTACTGTTACTAGACTACAAAGCATTAGTCAAAAGCTCTTGCAGCAGAAACTGTTAGTGCTATAGCCACATTTAAGGAAGAGATTCCACCAATACTTAACTCGATAGCATGTCTGCATGTAGGGGAGGAAACTTATACAAAATGTACACCACCCCAAATTGATCATGTTGTTGATAGTGCTATAGATGCGCTGCGAATAAAATTAGACTCTGTTGCTCCTTTGAAAAAGAAGAAAATAAAACAACATAGATTAGCTCCATGGCATAATGCCGAAACCCGCAAAATAAAGCAAAAGTCTAGACAACTTGAAAGGATATGGCGTTCCACTAAACTTGAAGAATCTCGTTTAATTTGGCATATTACTCTCAATGAATATAAGAAAGCACTGCGTAAAGCGAGAGCAGCCTACTACTCTTCATTAATAGATGAGAATAAGAATAATGCAAGATTTCTTTTCAGCACTGTAGCCAGGCTGACAGAGAGCCACAGCTCGATTGAGCCTTCTATTCCCATAGCACTCAGTAGTAATGATTTTATGTGCTTTTTTAACGATAAAATTGTTACTCTTAGAAACAAAATTAATGACCTCTTGCCTTCGACCAGTATAGTGTTATCAACAGCTCCCGGAATCGTAAGTTCTAATATTACACTAGAATGCTTTTCAGCCATTAACCTTGAACAATTACATTCAATGATTCTCTCTTCTAAACCATCAACGTGCATGTTAGACCCAATTCCAACTAAGCTGTTGAAGGAAGTTTTTCCATTAATTAGCACTTCTTTATTAAATATTATGAATATGTCTTTATTATCAGGCTATGTTCCACAATCATTCAAAGTAGCAGTGATAAAACCGCTTCTTAAAAAGCACAACCTCGATCCAGAGGTTTTAGCCAACTATAGACCTATTTCTAATCTTCCGTTCCTCTCAAAAATTCTTGAGAAAGCGGTCGCAAAACAGTTGTGTGATTACTTAAAAAACAATGATTTATTTGAAGATTTTCAGTCTGGCTTTAGAACACATCATAGCACAGAGACAGCTCTGGTTAAAGTCACAAATGATATTCTAATAGCCTCAGACAAGGGACTTGTCTCTATTCTTGTTTTGCTCGATCTCAGTGCTGCATTTGATACTATCGACCATGATATCCTATTGCAAAGACTAGAGCACTTAGTTGGCATACAGGGAACTGCTTTAGGCTGGTTTAGGTCCTATCTATCTGAACGCTCTCAGTTTGTACGTGTTAACGATGAATCTTCCACGCAAACCAAAGTTAGCTATGGAGTGCCACAGGGCTCAGTGCTCGGACCTATTTTGTTCACATTATATATGCTTCCGTTAGGCAATATTATAAGGAATCATTCTGTAAACTTTCATTGTTATGCGGATGATACTCAACTATATTTATCAATCAAGCCTGATGAAATTAATCATCTAAATAAAATTCAAGACTGCCTTAAGGACTTAAAAACGTGGATGACCTTAAACTTTTTGATGTTAAACACGACCAAAACTGAAGTTATTGTACTTGGCCCGAAGAATCTACGAAACAAATTATCTAAAGACATACTAACTATGGATGGCATTAATTTGGCCTCCAGTGAGACTGTAAGGAATCTTGGTGTTATATTTGATCAGGATTTATCCTTTAACGCCCACATAAAATCAATTTCAAGGACCGCCTACTTCCATCTACGTAACATTGCAAAGATCAGGCATATCTTGCCTCAAAACGATGCAGAGAAACTAGTCCATGCATTTGTTACTTCTAGGCTGGATTATTGTAACTCTTTATTATCAGGGTGTACCAAGAAGTCAATCAAGTCGCTTCAGCTGATTCAAAATGCTGCGGCTCGTGTACTAACCAGAGTTAGGAAAAGGGACCACATTACTCCTGTTCTGGCTGCCTTACACTGGCTCCCTATAGAACACAGGATAGAATTTAAAATTCTTCTTCTCGCCTACAAAGCCCTTAATGGGCAGGCGCCATCTTACCTTAAATAACTCATTATACCCTACTGTCCTACTAGGGCATTGCGTTCCATGAATGCAGGGTTGTTGGTTGTTCCTAGAATCTCTAAAAGTACAATGGGAGCCAGAGCCTTTTCTTATCAAGCTCCACATTTGTGGAATCAGCTTCCAGTTTGTGTTCGGGCGGCAGACACCCTATCCGTTTTTAAGAGTGCGCTTAAGACCTTCCTTTTTGATAAAGCTTATAGTTAGGGCTGATTAGATTCAGCCCCTAGTTTTGCTGATATAGGCTTAGTTTGTCGGGGGACATCTTACTTCTTCCTTCTCTCTGTCTATACCCGTGTACACTCATGTTCCGATTAACCCAGCTTCCCCAAATGTCTTTCTTTTTGGTGTCTATATACGCTGGGATCCGGAGTCATGGATGATCCTGCGGTCCTGTATCCTGGATCGCGAGCGCTGGATCTTGAGTCGTGGCTGTGGTCCTGGATCATCGGTCCTGGATGGATATCCTCGTGGATTCATCTTCCTATTATATACACACATGCATTTCCAAACATTTGGACTACCTATGTTGCAAATGTATTATCTTTTCAATTTACACACGGCATCTATTGCACGTCTGTCCGTCCTGGGAGAGGGATCCCTCCTCTGTTGCTCTCCCTGAGGTTTCTCCCATTTTTCCCTTTAAACTGGGTTTTCTTTGGAAGTTTTTCCTTGCACGATGTGAGGGTCTAAGGACAGAGGGTGTGGTATTGTCATACTGATATTCTGTACACACTGTGAAGACCACTGAGACAAATGTAACATTTGTGATATTGGGCTATATAAATAAACATTGATTGATTGATTGATATTTATATAAATATATTTGTGTGTGTGTGTGTCCGCATCTGTAGCCTGTTATTGTCTCATTATTCCGCACTCTCAATGAATTCAAAGTAAATATGTGGGGGAACAATGTTCAGCTGATCTAACAGAGATTATAAAATATGACAAAACACTAGACAGTTGATGCAGCTGTTGCCACGTAATAATGAACGGACGTCGCTTTAATATGACCGCTCAGAGGAGAGGAGTTCTCATTTCTTTAAACGTCTGCTGCTGCTTCCCCTCCTCTCTCCTCGGTCCTCCGCTCGCATCTCCTGTGGGCGGGACTAAGTCTCGAGGAGGGGAGTCGAGGAGGGGAGTCGAGGAGGGGAAATTTAAGAATTGAAAAGCCTCTAGTCTCTGTTCATCTACCGGGATACAAACCAGAGGAGTGAGGCATGGAAGGAGGAGGCAGAGACAGTGGGGGAAACTGGTAGGTTTTCGCCTGTTTGGGGATTTTATATCCAGTTTACTTCGTTTTAACATTGCTATTGCTTTGTATGTCGGGGGCGGGAGATTCATGTGATTGGTTGTTGGTCGCAAAAAATCCCCAAGCTTCAGATACGCCCACCTCCAAGCGTCAACGCACGCTGCTGTGCGGAAGCTCCGTGAGGGGAACAGAGACGAGGCATTTGGGTCCTGCAGGATTTCCCCGTTAATATCAGTGTCTCGAAAACACATGTTGGCGACTGAAAGACATCCAGTGTTTGGTCTTTTCCTGAAGCATCCTTCACCTACAGTGTCTCAATTGAAAGAGGACCACAAACACACACAAAATATAATACCATTTTGAGATTTGGGGATATTTATCTCCCATTCTTTCACTTTTTCTGACATTTCAACACCAAACATGTCGTTAATGTCTCTGTTTAGTGAGCTACAGCAATCTGAAAGCCTGTACATTATTTATATCACACTTTGTCAGTAGACAAATGCAGGAAATGACTTTTTTAATGCAGTATTTTCTGATTTATGGCGCAACACAAAGATATTTCGCTCTGTGCAAACCTTTGACTCTAATATGTCAACAACATGAAACAAGAATATGAACCTGGCTTCATCCAATGTTCACACAGGAGTTCTACATCCTGACACATCCTTCATCGACACTGTCTCAACTGAAAGAGGACCAGAAACACATTACAAACATAATAAAATGTGGACACTTTGGGATATTTGTCTCCCATTCTTTTACTTTTCGGGCACTTTACAGACCAGACATGTCGCTGATGTCACTGTTTACCAAACTACCACTTTTTCTGAAAAATGCACAACATGATGCAATATATGTTAAATACATGGTTTATACCTGTAATTACTGGGTTCCATTTCTTCTGATTACCTCATTCGGGCGTGCACATTTGCCGCGCGCAAACCTACCTCTTTTGGATTTGTAAAGGTTGGAATGTTTGTTTGTTTGTTTGTTTGTTTGTAGCCTTTATTTAACCAGGTGAAAGCCCCTTGAGATCAAAATATCTCTTTTTCAAGGGTGACCTGCGTGTGAACGTGATGAATGTTTAAGTGATAAGCCTACACATCACTTGTGTTTTCCAATCTGATGATTAACCTTCTTGCACTTCATTTGTATTTCCGACAGCTTCCTGAAAGCAGCACATTGTAGTCGCTCATTGGTCCATCCCTTTCTCCTCTCTGCGAGACGTTCACTGACACACTAACCCGCACCGTGCCGTGAGCTGCGGACAGACAGACGGCACCGTGAGGTAAGTGTGACGGGTAAGGCTACATAGATTCTGACATGGGTAGGGTGCGGCTACAGAGCCACAGTGTTCCTAAAAGCCCAACATAAAAAGCGGTGGGACTCCTTTCAGACATCTTGTTTTCTTTGCGTACAAGTAGCTCTGTTGGTGAGGCGTTTACATCCCACTGCTGTGTGACTGGAATGTATGCAGGAATCACAGCAGGATGATCCCACAAATCATGGACTACACGGTTATTGGAAACAAAATTGTATAATCAGATATTGACATGTTCTCGTGATTTTTGCTTTTATTTTCGAACCTCATGTAGCCTACAATTGGCGGTGACACACCAGCTCTAGAGCAGGCTCAACGTGTCGGGGTGTTCGATAAATACAGCTGTCTCGATGCATGGTGTGAGTTGCGTGTTGAAGCACATCAAGGCGAGGCGTTCCCCTGGATCGCGCGCTCGGAGCAATTGTTAAATGATGGTTCTCTGTGCGCGCGGCCGCACCTCTCCGCGCTCTCCTCAGTAAACATCACATGATCAGCGGCATAAAGCTGCACACAAAGAGTGTGTATGGCTGCATACGGCTCAAACACACACCAACACACACACTGAAACACAGCGGAGAGCAAAGCCCCCCTTTGTTGTGTTTATATGAATACTGCCAGGCCTCACAGGGTGGGGGCTGCCTGTGAGGCTTTCAGGTAGCCTACTGTCGGAAATATCAGACAGCAAAGTGTGTCTCTCACAGGAACTCAGGCAGACAAAGAAATGTCCAGCAAGTTTTGATTTGAGAAGCAATTAAATGTTTTATTAGCATCCAATCAGTTTGAGCCAGTGTTTGTTTCACAGACAGAAACGATGTAACGTCATTACATTTGTCAAAAAGTGTACTACTAGGAATATGTCTTTAATGTACACATTCTAATAATTTGCAGCTGACAAGTTCAGTGCACTAAAATAAGTATCAAAATGTGGTTTGTATGTCATTTGTCAAATTACAAAATCATTTTTCAGTGATCAAACTACCAAGTCTACCACTCCTTCTGCTAAATTAGGATCCAGCACTCCTCAGAATAGAAAGGAAGCCGACAGCTGCAGACTGAGCACTCAAACACACACACACATTTCAATACTTGATTTGGTTCCACAAATTATATTGCATAGACAGGGAATCAAATATATCGGGACACAGAACACTTAGCACCTCCTTCTCCACACGGCTAAGCGGCACAGAACACTTAAGGGAACACATAGCACCTCCTTCTCCACACGGCTAAGCGGCACAGAACACTTAAGGGAACACATAGCACCTCCTTCTCCACACGGCTAAGCGGCACAGAACACTTAAGGGAACACATAGCACCTCCTTCTCCACACGGCTAAGCGGCACAGAACACTTAAGGGAACACATAGCACCTCCTTCTCCACACGGCTAAGCGGCACAGAACACTTAAGGGAACACATAGCACCTCCTTCTCCACACGGCTAAGCGGCACAGAACACTTAAGGGAACACATAGCACCTCCTTCTCCACACGGCTAAGCGGCACAGAACACTTAAGGGAACACATAGCACCTCCTTCTCCACACGGCTAAGCGGCACAGAACACTTAAGGGAACACATAGCACCTCCTTCTCCACACGGCTAAGCGGCACAGAACACTTAAGGGAACACATAGCACCTCCTTCTCCACACGGCTAAGCGGCACAGAACACTTAAGGGAACACATAGCACCTCCTTCTCCACACGGCTAAGCGGCACAGAACACTTAAGGGAACACATAGCACCTCCTTCTCCACACGGCTAAGCGGCACAGAACACTTAAGGGAACACATAGCACCTCCTTCTCCACACGGCTAAGCAGCACAGAACACTTAAGGGAACACATAGCACCTCCTTCTCCACACGGCTAAGCAGCACAGAACACTTAAGGGAACACATAGCACCTCCTTCTCCACACGGCTAAGCGGCACAGAACACTTAAGGGAACACATAGCACCTCCTTCTCCACACGGCTAAGCGGCACAGAACACTTAAGGGAACACATAGCACCTCCTTCTCCACACGGCTAAGCAGCACAGAACACTTAAGGGAACACATAGCACCTCCTTCTCCACACGGCTAAGCAGCACAGAACACTTAAGGGAACACATAGCACCTCCTTCTCCACACGGCTAAGCGGCACAGAACACTTAAGGGAACACATAGCACCTCCTTCTCCACACGGCTAAGCGGCACAGAACACTTAAGGGAACACATAGCACCTCCTTCTCCACACGGCTAAGCGGCACAGAACACTTAAGGGAACACATAGCACCTCCTTCTCCACACGGCTAAGCGGCACAGAACACTTAAGGGAACACATAGCACCTCCTTCTCCACACGGCTAAGCAGCACAGAACACTTAAGGGAACACATAGCACCTCCTTCTCCACACGGCTAAGCAGCACAGAACACTTAAGGGAACACATAGCACCTCCTTCTCCACACGGCTAAGCAGCACAGAACACTCACGGCCCGTCCACACTACAGCGTCGACAGCGTCGAAAGCTCCAATTTGCCCATTCACTTTCAATGGGGTGACGTCACGTTGCCTCGCATTTTCGCCGAACTGAATTGTGGGTAGCAGAGCGGTCCGTCTCCGCCGGAGTAGCCAGCGCCAGCCAATCAAATCCCGTTTCTGAAAATCTGACAGCTGAAGCCGTAGCCAATCAAACCGCGTCTAAGCTGGGAGAGATATTCCGCCGTTCATTTCTATATTTCAAAAAAAGTCGGAGGAGAAACTAACTATCGCCGTAGCAATCATCCGGTTTTGTATGACCAGACCCTCTTCACCTACCGGGATACAAACCGGAGGAACCAGGCATGGAGGGAGGTGGCAGAGACAGTGGGGGAAACTGGTAGGTTTTCGCCTGTTTGGGGAGTTTATATATATATTGCTCCCATAAAATCCCCGGGGGTTTTTGATTTGTATGTCGGGGGCGGGAGATTCATGTGATTGGTTGTTGGTCGTGTTGCTTGAATAAAATCCCCAAGCTCCAGACACGCCCAGCTCCAAGCTTTTTTTGAAGCTGTAGTGTGGACGCTCCGTTAAGGGAACACATAGCACCTCCTTCTCCACACGGCTAAGCAGCACAGAACACTTAAGGGAACACATAGAACCTCCTTCTCCACACGGCTAAGCAGCACAGAACACTTAAGGGAACACATAGCACCTCCTTCTCCACACGGCTAAGCAGCACAGAACACTTAAGGGAACACATAGCACCTCCTTCTCCACACGGCTAAGCAGCACAGAACACTTAAGGGAACACATAGCACCTCCTTCTCCACACGGCTAAGCAGCACAGAATACTTAGGGAACACATAGCACCTCCTTCTCCACACGGCTAAGCAGCACAGAACACTTAAGGGAACACATAGCACCTCCTTCTACACACGGCTAAGCAGCACAGAACACTTAAGGGAACACATAGCACCTCCTTCTACACACGGCTAAGCAGCACAGAACACTTAAGGGAACACATAGCACCTCCTTCTCCACACGGCTAAGCAGCACAGAACACTTAAGGGAACACATAGCACCTCCTTCTACACACGGCTAAGCAGCACAGAACACTTAAGGGAACACATAGCACCTCCTTCTACACACGGCTAAGCAGCACAGAACACTTAAGGGAACACATAGCACCTCCTTCTCCACACGGCTAAGCAGCACAGAACACTTAAGGTAACACATAGCACCTCCTTCTACACACGGCTAAGCAGCCAATAGCAGCTGAAACAGCAATATTTGCCATTTGTTTGGCTTTTCTCTTTGACATTCCAGCATCCTCAGACCAGTCATGGTGCATTTATATACACGGCCAAGACTTCCTAATATAAGTATCCTGTATCTACACTTGTACCCAGAGCTGGTTCTCACATCGAGCAGTGGTTGGTATTTGATGTCCTTGTCCTGGAAAGCCTGGTCCATGTACCGGTCAAAGGCACAGCCTGCTTCTAAGATCAGCACCTCCCTGTGGGGTCAACAGAAACCACACCAGGTGTATTTGGATGTGAGCAAAGGCATCATCGGTGAAGCCAAACCGTGCTGGTAGCACTCTAGCGTGCTTGCACATTGCTGCGCTCGATGGTAAGATGTTTCGTACCGCATCAGACACAATACGGTCATGACGGCTATGTCCAGGCGTCTGCATGCATTACATCCATGTGTTATGTGTGCAGTGGATTCTAGGCGTTGTTGTGAATCCTGATGGTTTAAACAGGATGTGGATGCGAGGGTCCCAGGTGGACAGACTGTACTCAGTGGGTAACACCTGCAGTCTGGCTTTGATGGTAGATGTCAGAACATCCTCACCGACAGCTGCGTTCTTAAACACTGAGTGTGAGACTGAGTGGTCAGCAAACCCCAAACAGGCTCTCCCTGCAGTCTGAGTCCACACCAGTGCTGCCTGGTCTCAGACGGCCTGTGCTGAGCAGAACCCTCCTGTAGTCTGAGTCCACACCAGTGCTGCCTGACCTCAGACCGCTCGTGCTGAGCAGAACCCTCCTGTAGTCTGAGTCCACACCAGTGCTGCCTGACCTCAGACCGCTCGTGCTGAGCAGAACCCTCCTGTAGTCTGAGTCCACACCAGTGCTGCCTGGTCTCAGACGGCCTGTGCTGAGCAGAACCCTCCCTGCAGTCTGAGTCCACACCAGTGCTGCCTGGCCTCAGACGCCCCGTGCTGAGCAGAACCCTCCCTGTAGAGTCTCATGCAGTTCCACAGGCTCTTCCTGAGGTGTTGTGATGTCGGCCTTCACAACCGCACTGGGGTCAGTGATCCGTTCATCAGAGACTTCAGTCTGTGTGTTGACTCGTGTCCATTTCAGCTGGACTCCAGTCCGACTGCAGAGGTCATTGAGATCTGGCCAGTCAGACCCGAAGCCCCTGGCCTGAGAGTCCAGTTTCCCAGAGTCTTTCCTCTGGAAGCCGAGGAAGTTGTTCTGGTCTGCGCTGGCCAGGGGGTCTTCCTTCTGTGCTCAGGTAAAAAGGTCACAGTGACTAGCATTGCCCTGGCCTCAACGAGGCCTTGACACTTCATACTTGATACAGTCTATTATTTTAGTGCCTGTTTTTGTCAGCCTCCTTAGTATGCTTACTGATCCCTATCCTGTACCCTCACTGGACCGCTGTGTTTACTTTCCTAAACATGGCTAGTCGCAGAGCACCATCCATGTGGACTCTAGTGTGCTTTAAGTCACTCACACCTGTCTGGATCCATGCTGGGTCAGGTCCAGAGACTGGTCTGGTCCTGACGTTTGAAAAGGGAGGCAGGGGAAGCTACATGTTGCTCTGGTGTTGCTACAGTTAGCCTTCTAGCTAAAGCAGCTCCTTGAAAAAGAGCAGGTACACACTGCCGTCCTCTGTCCTTGACTCCTGCCTGTCCGGCTGATCAGGTCCGAGCTCTGTTACTCTCAGCTCTCCCTCCGGTGTCCTCCTCTCAAAGGCTGTCTCTTTAAGTGATTAAACATTGTTTTCCTTCTCCATATTCGCCATCTAGTTTTGTTTGCACTCCGTCTCCGTCTAACTCTCTCTCCCTCAAACGTCACCTCTCCCTCTGGCCTCCTGCAGCAGTCTGGTCCTGCTCCGGTCTGTTGCGTTGAGAGGTGCAGACTGCGCATGCACCACTTCTCACGAGTCAATGGGCAAAGATGTCTGCGCCCCAAGCAGGTACATGTTACTTATCAGTAACTTTAGACACCTAAAACAGTTCTAGAATGTGGGCGAGGTGGGGCGGCGCCCCTAGTGGCTGTGTGAACACATACAGGAGGGTCTTCCTACCAATGCAGAAAGTGAACATAGACTAAGTCAGGCCTCTCTCTGCCCCTCCCTCTGTAGAGACAGCACTGTGAACGTAGTGTGCTCGTGATCAGCGTGAGCGTGACCTCTGGTGTGCGCTGTCTACAGATGACGTGGAGTGCTGTGCTGCTGCTGGCCGCGGCCCTCGCTGCGGGTGAGTACCATCTCCTGTTCTCTATGGGATCTGATCTAACATCTCTGCTGAGGGTTGTTTTACACGACAGCTGACCAAGAACATTTCTTTAATGGACATCACACGTGATGCAGCCTCTTCAGAGAGAGCGCTCTGCAGCTGGTTCCAGTATGGAGTGCTTGGCAGCAGCTGCAGAGGCGTGTGGCTTGAGATGCTAGAACAGTGAATATTGGACACTAACTAATTATCATGTTGTAACAAATATTGGCATTAAAAATAATGTGGCAGAATGTTCTCATCACGGCAATGTTGTTTGGAGATAGGATTGAACAATTCTTTACAGAATACATGGTGCAATCATTTTTGCATTTCTTACAATGTTGCTATAACGTCTCTAGAACGTCTGATAAAGGTCGGTTGAAGCCATATAGAAAATACCACCGGTGCCTCCAGCAGTAAAGAACTAAAGGATCACACTTTCCAGCAATCTTTAAAGAAAGTCATATTTAAAGGTTGCTATAACTTCTCATGGCTATCTGACAGTATCACATACTATATTCATAGTATTATATTTCCTTATTGTGAAAGATATTCTTTATTTCTCCCCACATATACAGTATATGTGAGTAGCAAGTATCCTTCCTTTTCTCTCTTCGGCCTCTGTGTCAGATTCCTTTGCTGCCCGTGACCTCCATGAGCGCCTGGCCTACGGCCGCCGGCTGGACATCTATCTGGCCAAGAGTGCAGAGAAGCTGGAGTTCATCTCGGCTGAGGATCCCCGCACGATCTTTATGTACTGGGAGCATTCCAGACTCAGGTAGGACTCCCTCAGGGACAACCTGGGGTCTGGGTGTGGACACTGGCTCTGTTGACTCATTGTTCTGTCCTCTGCAGGACCAACAAAGGCAAGGTGTCGGGCACGGGCAGCGACCGGCGCTGGTACATCGACAAGGTAACCAAGTCTTTGTTTAAAGTCCACATTGAATCATCGAATGTAAAGTCTACATTTTCTTTCAATAAAAGGAATTGCTACATTAATTGATTTCCCTTTACCTAGTAACTTTGCCCTTAAGTCTACTTTATTTATTCTTTTACTTATTCTTTTCTTTTCTTTTTATCTGTACTTATTGAAAATCTTCCAATCGTCACATCATATTTCAGCGGTGCGTTTGTTTTTGGCAGGTGACCTATGAGGACGAGGGGACGTACGTCCAGAGAGACTTCTGGAATAAAGAGATCGCTTCTGTCAAAGTGGCCGTCACACGTGAGTTAGTCCACCGTCTCCTGTCCACCGTCTCCTGTCCACCGTGTCCTGTCCACCGTGTCCTGTCCACCGTGTCCTGTCCACCGTGTCCTGTCCACCGTCTCCTGTCTACCGTCTCCTGTCCACCGTCTCCTGTCCACCGTCTCCTGTCCACCGTGTCCTGTCCACCGTCTCCTGTCCACCGTGTCCACCACGCCATGTCTGCTACTATCTTTTGTGTCTAGGCTAACCTAGCAACATGAAATCAGAGAGCGTGCAAGCCAGCAGGGCAGGTCACCATAGAAAAAGAAGTTGCAATAGACAGTGACTTAAAAAGGATTCAACCCCTTGAAACGTCTCAGAATGATCCGGAGATCATTCTGAGACGTGAATCCTTTGAAATCCATGTCAAAGGATGCTTGCACACATGTTGCACTCAGTGTCAGCCAGAGCCAGTATGGCCCCGTCTGAAGTGTCTGTGGGTGTCCAGCAGCCGCAGCCTGCTCTCCTCTGCAGATCTGCTCCAGGTGGTTCAGGTTGGACGAATGACGCTCGTGGATCGCAGCTCAAACAGTGCCACAGAATGGACCCGACACTTTAGCGAGCCGCTGTATCCAGAACACAATATTACACTCTGCGCTACGGATCATACTTGGGGGCACAGTTATTTGAGTCAAGCATTAGATAGATATGCGTATTGCAATTTTATTGCTATAGACTTAATCTACAAATCATTTATGCAAACTATTTGTTGTGCCTAAGATATCCCTTTGCACACTCATTGTGTTTGTTGTTGTCCTCTTTATTCCAGACAGACGCAACAGCGTGAAGTGCGTGGCAGGAGGGAGCCTCCTCATCTCCCTGGAGGGCATCGACCTGGCCGACGCCGGCCTCTCCTTCTCTGGGCAGGCTGCCAACGTTACACTGGTGACAATATGGGATAGAAATGGATGGAATGATGGATAGCTGGATGAGGGGTAGATGGGGGATGGATAGATGGATGAGGGGTAGATGGGGGATGGATAGATGGATGAGGGGTAGATGGGGGATGGATAGATGGATGAGGGGTAGATGGGGGATGGATAGATGGATGAGGGGTAGATGGGGGATGGATAGATGGATGAGGGGTAGATGGGGGATGGATAGATGGATGAGGGGTAGATGGGGGATGGATAGATGGCTGAGGGGTAGATGGGGGGAAGGATAGATGGATGAGGGGTAGATGGGGGATGGATAGCTGGATGAGGGGTAGATGGGGGATGGATAGATGGATGAGGGGTAGATGGGGGATGGATAGATGGGGGATGGATAGCTGGATGAGGGGTAGATGGGGGATGGATAGATGGACGAATAGTGATAGAATAGAGGTGAGAAGTGGACGGGTCCCTGGTGGACCACTGTCTGCCTCACACCTCTGTCTCTGTTTCAGTTACACGTGTCAAAGTCAATGGTGAGGTGCGTTAGCTGAACATAAGAAATATTACCTTTCTAAACATGGACTACCTTTTACAAGCTTCTCCAGGGGATTTAGATGTTGCACACCATGGGTGACGTTTAAAAATATATATATTTTAAAAGCTGTTTAGAAACGGCTGGTGTTCAAGTGTGAATGTAGCTGTGATCCTCCTCAGGTGCGAGATGGTGCTCCAGTCTCCCAGGACCTTCCAAATTATTGGGACCGTGTTCAGACCCACTCCATTAACATCGAGATCAGGAACGTGAACTACAGTGATGAAGGACACTATACCCTGAGAGACCGCAGGGACCGCATGGTGTCAATCACCAAAATGGACCTGACAGGTTTTTATTAGTGATACACTTCTATTTATGATCCCGTCTGTTTGATGAGTATATTTGGTCATACTTTAGGATGAAGTCTCCTTGTTTTCTGATGATCTTCAGTTCGCCCTGTTACATGTACTTACTGTTCTGTTAAAAGCTCAACACTAGTTAGTGCGAATGCTGTGCCACAGCATTCCACTATAGTTCTTCAAATCTTTATAGAGTGGCGAAGTCACGCCCATCTACTTCCGCCCCATGGGACCTTATTTCGGAAAGATTATGCATTGAAGTCGATGGAGAGAGAAAACGTATCTTTCGATCCTTAAATTGTGCCATAAATTACACATGATGTTTGTCAATCTTAAAAAATCATTTCCGTGTCAAAAAAAGTCACAGTTTGTCTTAAAACTGCTGAAATATAAGACTATGAAAAATACGCAACTAGAAAGACTACAAATCCCAGAATCCCAGTCCTGCATGCTGGCTCTACGGAACCAACTAACTCCCCTTGTGTGTGTGCACAGCTCTCAATGCGCCCAGACTTGGAGTGATTTTCACCTCTTTTAATACTTTCCGCCTCATTCTGAAAGAAAGAAGTGAAATGTGCCAAAGTGACGGCCGTCTTGGTGTGTGGTGCGGGATGGGAGATGTAGTTCATTGAGCGGTTTCACACAAAGTGTTACTTCAGTTTTACGACACATTTTAATTTTTTTGACTTGCAAAATTATCTTTTAAATTGACAAACATCATATGTGTAATTTGTTGCACAATTCAAACGGGATCAAAAGATAATCTTTCTCTCTCCATTGACTTCAATGCATGGTTTCAGAAATAAGGTCCCATGGAGGTCCCCCGGAAGGGGAGGGGCTTCGCCTCTCTATTCTTCCCCTTCATCTTCTTATTTCAGCTAATACTTTAGCTCTCCATAACTTCAGCATACTTTCAGCTACAGAAACCATTCAAATATTAAACTATTCAGCCTGTTCAGGAATCGATGGAAACCTTCAACTTTTTAAAAATATTTTATACTTTTTGAAATATTCAGCTTTTTAAACTCTTTTTTTTAACATGGAAGTCATTGCAATGCATTTGAGCTGTAACAATTTGATTCAAATCATTTCCCTTTTCTGCATTTCTCTTCTAAGTTCAGCAACACACTTACTTGGTCTCTGTAGCTAAAAGCAGCTACCATTCAGCTAATAACACATTCAGCTTTTTCTGCATTTTCAGCTAAATTCAGCCATAAATGTTCACAGTTTACAGCATTCCACTATAGTTCTTCAAATCTTTATTCTTCCCCTTATTTCAGCCAATACTTTGGCTCTCCATAACTTCAGCTTATTTTCAGCTACAGAAACCATTCAAATATTAAACTATTCAGCCTGTTCAGGAATCGGTGGCACATTTTTGATATATTTTACACTTTTTGAGATATTGAACTTAGTTTGGAGCTTGGTAGAGAGGCTTTCTTCAGATGTTAACATTAGTGTGGATGGAGCAGCTCGTTAAGTCTAGAGTACTTTGATCTCAAATCAGAGTGGAGCAGTGCTTGAAATTCGCCTGAAAAAACGTTTTAAACTTGCCATAATTCCCAAACCCTACACTCCTCCGACATAATTATTCATGAAAAACATAGGAAACCCTCTCCTAGGTTGGAAAATAAAAAATAATTAAGTACAAATATTAAACAAAATGCCTCTTGCGGGCATGAAGAGACAAACACGTTTCAAAAAGTCCACCTAGCTCTCATTAGACTCCCATGTAAACAATTTCCGGATCTTTCTTCAGAACAGACAGAAGTACACTTTAGACAAACTGCTCCCATCTCCACATTGTACACACAAAACCCCAAAAAACAACATAGATCAGTTCATTGGGGTTCCTTGATGCTCACTTTCTGGTCATTTTGTTATAGGAGCCATAGTTTTTGAACAGGTGGCAAAATTGTCAGATATAATCCCCAATGCATTCTTATGGGACTCAGTGCTGCAGTTGGTTGCCATGGTGTTGCTGGGCAGATTGGGGCCACACACCTGAGTGACATCATCTAATCAGAGCAGACACGCCGACAGACAGACAGACAGACAGACACAGACAGACAGACACACACAGACACACAGTGAGGCTGACACCCCCCCCCCCCCTCCTGTGTCCCCCACAGATCACCATAATGAGACAGACGGAAACCCCCTCCTGGCTCTGCTCTTGCTGCTGGGCATCCCGGCTGGGATCTGCTGCTGCTGTCGGAAAAATATTTTTAAGAAGAAAGCCCCCCACGCTACAATGCTGCAGGTGAAAGTTTGACTCTTATTTTAATCTGTTCCTGCAATATGACATTTGACAAGACTGACTGTTATTTAATCTGAGAAAAATGTACAAATGATCAGTTATGGAAATAATTATTAGTCACAGCCAGTGTTGTGCTAGTTACTGAAAACCAGTAACTAGTTACCATTACTAGTTACTTCATTTCAAAAGTAACTCAGTTACTTTACTGATTACTTACACCAAAAAGTAATGCGTTACTGTGAAAAGTAACGTTTTAGTTACTTTAAAAAAAGGCTCCCATTATATTAATGCCCTTTATAGCCTTAATTTCAGTACTGTTATTGCATTGGAGAATAATACAATCTATTGATCAACTTGACATGCACTATATGCAATCTGGATAGCATCGATATTAGCTGGCTTTACATTTTTGTATATTCTTTCTCCAGGTAGTTGGAAAAAGTTTTCCGTCCCATATGCTGTGTGCCGCCCAGACATGCTATCATGCTAACTAGCTCACTGAAAGCGGGTGACTCCACTGTAGCAATAGCCTGCATGTGTTCCACAACATACCGTGCAATGGCTTTATCGACTTTTCCCTGGCTAGCAGTCCCTTGGTTAAAATCCAGCCGCTGTTGCTTAGGTGCAGGTGGAGGTGGAGTGGCGTCGGCTGAGTCTCTGTGGTCTTAGTTACTAGCTTCGTCCCAGCATGTTGTTTCTGCAGATGTTTAAAGAGATTTGAATGACTGGTTTGGGCAGTAGATAGGCTCTTTGACCCGCCAGGACACAACTTACATTTAACTAAAACGTTCTTTTCTTTGTGCTCGACAAAAGTGAAATAGTGAGAATATCTCCAGGTGGAGAAACTAGACTTGAGCTCCGCCGCCGCCATGACAGTCTTGTTAGTAAACAACACAAACACGCCCACAGCCCGTCTCCTCATGTGACACAGGAAGTATCTAAGTACATTTACTCAAGTACTGTACTTAAGTACAGTTCTCATCTCTGTTCACCTGGCTGACTATATAAAAAAAACTAACGCAGTAACGGAGTAACGCACCATGTAGTAACGGTAACTGAGTTACTGAATTTAAAAAGTAATGCGTTAGAGTACTAGTTACTGCCAACAATAACGGCGTTACAGTAACGCGTTACTTGTAACGCGTTAGTCCCAACACTGGTCACAGCCCAAAACAATGGATTGCCTCATGTTTTGTCTCTCTCTCCAGAACTCCCCACATGTAATGCACCCCCCCCCCCTGTGGTCCTGTTGGACCTGCTCCCCCATACAACACTCCAGGACAGCCAGGCGTGGTGAGACTCTAACGAGCTGGTGGCTGCTCTTTCTTCACATGTCTTCATATAGTTGGCTGTGTATTGCACAGTTACGCAGCGTGATGTGTGGCGTTGTGTTTGTGTGTTCACAGGTGTACTACCACGGGCCGGACCCCAGCATGGTACTGACTCATCACCACACACTTCACCATTTACATGATCATTATGAAACTTCTCTGGTGTAGTGATTGTGCAATGCTCATTAAAGGCAAGTGTGCTCTTGTGTATTAGGGTCCTGCAGTCCATCCTCCCCCCGGCCCAGGGCAGTGGAACGGCCCCCCCCCCCTCTCATGTTAGTATCACACTTCAAGCGTGCTTACCTAAGTTGC
>NW_027262511.1:0-28368 GCF_902827115.2 Pseudochaenichthys georgianus
GTTGAACATTGTTCAACTTTTGATGCCGATAGATGCTCGTGATGCTTGCAAAGCCATGCCATGTTCCCCACAATGCAGTTCAGCGAAGTTTAAAAATCTTCTACGTCACCCCATTCAAATGAATGGGCGAAGCGTTGAAAGCATGTTTCGATGCCTGTAGTGTAGACGGCGGTACGTATACAGCAGCTTTTCAAAAATCTTGAAAATCTTGGAGCTGGGCGTGCCTGACAGCTTGGGGATTTTTTGCGAGCAATGCGACCAACAACCAATCACATGAATCTCCCGCCCCCGACATACACAACAAAAAACCCCGGGGATTTTATGCGAGCAATATATATATAACCCTATATGTATATATATAAACTCCCCAAACAGGTGAAAACCTACCAGTTTCACCCACTGTCTCTGCCACCTCCCTCCATGCCTGGTTCCTCCGGTTTGTATCCCGTTAATAGTTCTGTTCGTAAAGAACCGGGTGATTTGCTACCGTAATTTCTCGTTTGGAATATGAGGAAATGATTCTGGTTCTCCCTGCTTACACGCGGTTTGATTGGCTAGCGCTTGTACTGGCAGATTTGCATAAACGTGTTTGATTGGCTGACGCTTCCAGCTCAGCTTCAAAAGTTGAACATTGCTCAACTTTTGAATCCTCGAAATCCTGGAAATCTTCGCTTCGCTCCCCCACAATGCAGTTTGGCGAAAAGCGAGGCAAAGTGACGTCATCCCCATTCAAAGTCAATGGGCAGAGAAGCGTTGGAAGCGGTGGAAGATTCTTCTAAAGCTGTTGTGTGGACGTACCGCTAAGGCTGCGGGCGTCTTTGTCCCGCGAGAGTTCAACGTCTCATGTAGGCGAGCCTCCAGAGTAAATCGGACAAAATGACTAACCATCATGCAACGCACTAGCAAGACGGCGGTTGCAATTGCGCAGGTCTCGCTTGTCTCAAACAAGCCTAATTTTTTCAGAAATAAGCTCCCATGGGGCAGAAGTAGTTTAGGAACCTTCCTAACGGAGTGAAATGACCCGGAAATACCTCAGTAGCAGCCATGATAAGTGTCGTTCGAATTATCTATGCTGAAGTTGAATAGTCAATTTAGCTAAGGAACCTTCCTAACGGAGTGAAATGACCTGGAAGTCCCTCAGTGGCAGCCATGATAAGTGCTGTTCGAATTATCTAGATCAGTGGTTCCCAACCTGGGGGGCGCGCCAAAGATCGCAATGGGGAGCGCCAGGCCTCAGATGATTTGAGACCAAATATTATATATATTTTTTTTTGTTTACATATAATTGTAACGCAATACATGATTGTCACTAAAAGCCTCGTCTCTACATTACAATAAAATATAAAAAATAATTGATTAATTAATTTGAATAAAAATTCAAGTTAGTAGCTATTATAGGCATAACAAGACAGAAATGTATAATTCCTTCTTTAATAGAAATGTTTCTGCCTGTAAAGTGTCCAAACCGGGCTTGTCTGGATAAGCGCATTTTTAAAACATATGTCAATGTCCATGCCGGTTTCAGTTGGATTATTTGTCACAGTTGCTCCGATCAGATTGGTCTCTCTCCTCCATTTTGTAGATTATTTACGACTTTTGAATCCACATAAACACATCGGCAACATTTTCTTTTTGAGCATGTGTTTTAAACAGTTTAATCCCTTTGTGAATTGTTTCCACTTGCGCCGTCCTTTCATTTCTTCATACAGCGGGAATCCAAATGAATTAATCCTGAGTCCAATAACCATCAATGCCTTGCGGCCGCAGCATTTGCCGTCACACTCACACAACAGTCGGCCGTTCACGGAAACAACCGATTATGACCGAGAAATTATATCATGAAAGTTACGGTGCTTATTAAGGCAAGGCAAGTTTATTTATATAGCACTTTTCAATGCAAGGCAATTCAAAGTGCTTTACAAAAAATGAAAGACATTAAGCATTAAAAAAAAGCTAATAAAATAAACATTAAAAGGAAAAATACATGGATAAAAGTTACAGTGCAGTCTAAAATATGAATAGTTCAATTAAACATTAAAAGAAAAAGTACATGGATAAAAGTTACAGTGCAGTTTAAGATATGAATAGTTCAATTAAAAGCAGCGACAAAAAGAAAAGTCTTCAGCCTGGATTTAAAAGTAGTAAGAGTTGCAGCGGACCTGCAGGTTTCTGGGAGTTTGTTCCAGATATTTGGAGCATAATAACTGAACGCTGCTTTACCATGTTTAGTTCTGACTCTGGGGACAGAAAGCTGACCAGTCCCTGAAGACCTGAGAGATCTGGATGGTTCATAATTTAGCAGGTCAGAAATGTAATTTGGGCCTAAACCATTCAGTGCTTTATAAACCAGCAGCAATATTTTTGAAATCTATTCTTTGACACACAGGAAGCCAGTGTAAAGACTTCAGAACTGGAGTGATGTGATCCACTTTCTTAGTGTTAGTGAGGACTCGAGCAGCGGTGTTCTGAATCAGCTGCATCTTCCTAATAGATTTTTTAGTGAGACCTGTGAAGACACCATTGCAGTAGTCAAGTCTACTGAAGATAAAAGCATGGACAAGTTTTTCAAAATCCTGCTGTGACATTAGTCTTTTAATCCTAAATATATTCTTTAGGTGATAGTCGGCTGATTTAGTAACTGTTTTAATGTGACTGTTGAAACTCAGGTCAGAGTCCATGACTACACCTAGATTTCTGGCTTTATCTGTTGTTTTGAACATTGCAGACTGAAGCTCAGCGCTAACTTTTAAACGTTCTGCCTTGGCTCCAAAAACCATTACCTCAGTTTTATCTTTGTTTAATTGGAGAAAGTTCTGACACATCCATTTGTTCAATGCACTTACTCAGTGTTTGAATTGGAGCATAGTCTCCTGGTGAAATTGTTACGTACATTTGTGTGTCATCTGCATAGCTATGGTAACTTATTTTGTTGTTCTTCATTATCTAAGCCAGTGGTAGCATGTAGATGTTAAAGAGAAGAGGCCACAAGATGGAGCCTTGAGGAACCCCACATGTCATATTTGTCAACTCAGATGTGTATTTACCTATAGAAACAAAGTTGTTTCTATCCTTTAAGTAGGATTCAAACCAATTTAGAACTGTTTCCGAAAGTCCCACCCAGTTTTCCAGTCGGTCTAGTAATATGCTGTGGTCAACAATGTCAAATGCAGCACTGAAATCTAATAATACTAACACTGAAGTTCTGCCACTGTCTGTGTTTAAGTGGATGTCATTGAAGACCTTTACAAGAGCAGTCTCAGTACTGTGGTTTGGTCGAAAGCCTGACTGGAACACATCGAAACAGTTATTTAAATGCGAGAAATTACTCAACTGTTGAAAAACAACTTTTTCAATGATTTTACCTAGAAATGGGAGGTTTGATATGGGCCTGTAATTGTTCATTACTGAAGCATCTAGATTATTCTTTTTTAAGAGCGGTTTAATGACTGCAGTTTTCAGGGCCTGTGGAAAAATACAAGAGTAAAGAGATTTGTTTACTATATGAAGTAGTTCTGAGGCCATGCAAGGCAAAACATCTTTGAAAAATCCTATTGGAATAATATCAAGGCAGCAGGAGGAGGATTTCAGAAGTTGTATAATGTCCTCTGGGTTTTTATCATTAATATGATGGAATTGTGTCATGGTGTCTGAATTGATGTTAAGTGGACACAGAGACAACACATTTGCTGTTCCTGATGCAGAGGCACTGACTGCTTGTCTGATTTTCTGAATTTTGTCAGTGAAAAAGGAGGCAAAATCATTGCACGCCCTGGTGGATAGAAATTCAGAGGCTACTGACACTGGGGGGTTAGTTAGTCTGTCTACGGTAGCAAACAAGGCACGGGCGTTGTTTTTGTTTATGGTAATGATGTCAGAGAAGAACGATTGTCGTGCGTTTTTCAATTCCAAATTATAAACACCAAGTCTCTCTTTATAAATGTCAAAGTGAACCTGGAGATTTGTTTTTCGCCACCTGCGTTCAGCTTTTCGACATTCTCTTTTTTCTGTTTTAACGGTCATGGCCTTTCTCCATGGAGATATTTTCTTCCCAGTCACTTCCTTTACCTTAATTGGAGCAATGGCATCTATAACATTTTTAATTTTTGAATTAAAATGATCTACTAGCTCATTTACTGAGGTGTTAGCAGGGGCAAGTGTGGAAGAAAAATTCTGAGTAAACATTTCCCTAGTATTTTCAGTTAAATATCGCTTTGTGGTTACCTCTTTTTGAACATTTGTGTGAACAGAAATAGAGCTTTCACAGGAATGGTCAGAGAGCGCAACATCAGTCACCACAACCAAGCATTTTAAAACGTATGTGGTAAGTTGCCAAAGTGCTTTGTTTTGAACGAATCAGTATTATAATTAAAAAGAAAAATGTGAACGTTAGTTTTTACTGAAATTATCAAATAAAGTCTTTTGGTTCCTACCTAAACAGCTCTGGTTCCTACCAAGCCCACCGGTGCGCCGGACGTTGAAGCAAATGATCGTAGTGGCCAAACTAGGGTACTTCAACGTCCGTCTTGTCGTCATGACGCCCATGACGTCATTGTGACGCCCAATGACGACATGGGCCCACATGGGTATTTGTGGGCCCATGACGTCATTGGGCCCACACATACTTTACCCCAGGAGTGGAGTGCACCAGCTGGGCGTAACTCTACGTCCGACGTAGAACCGAAGGTTAAGACCAAACTAAAGTTATGACTAGTGCACCACTTAGACTTAAGCCCTGTATGCGTTGCGCCCGGGTGTAACTTTTATGCCTAGTATGGAGCAGGCGTAAATCGGAAAGACAGACTAGTATCCATAGTAACGTAAAACAGGCAAGGATATTAACGATGGCAGGGCGTCTTGTTTACATGTTTAACAATGAAAGGGCATTAAGAAGAGTCTCAATTTCTCCTTCTCCAGCTCAATTGTTTCGTGTTCCGCTCTCAATTTGACGGTCTCCACCTCCACACAAACAATTTCTTTCTCCGTCAGTTCCCGCTGTAGCTCTGACAAATCCCTCTTTCTCTTTCGGGGTGTGGCCATTTGGGATTCCCCTCGAGTCATCGCTGACGCTGTGGGTGTGGGAATTCCCTCTTCTCTGGTCCTCTGAGTCTGTAAAATGGTGTTGCTTGGCAACAATTACTGTTTCGCGTGTATTCACGTGGACGCGCATCTTAAGACCAGACGCAGCTACGCCCGAGACCAGTCAGGCTTGGTGCACTCAGTGTAAATTCGAATCACGTAGGACGTAGCTAAGCCCAACGTTAGAGTTAAGCCCTACTTTTTTACGCCCAGCTGGTGCACTCCACTCCAGAGCCCTAAAGAGTTGCGACAGCGGAAGTCCAAAATGCTTGATCGTCACATGGTTAATGGAAACTCAGATAGTTCCCGGAAGTTCGTGGCGGGCCATTTGAATGCACTAATAACAGGAGATAGAACTGGGATTTTTGGCAATTAGTAGTCAATAAATGTTTTGATTTGCAATATGGGCCCACATACGGGTACATTTGCTCTCGACAGCGTCAGGCCCTTTTGGCTTGATGCGCTACTGAGCAGCTTTCAAAGGAATGAGCAGAGTCCCGCCTCCGATGCTTTATCACGTTCTCTCTTATTTATACATGGTGTAGATATTTTTCGATTTAAAACAAATAATATTAGATTAATAATACATAAATGTAAAAATATACATTATGAACTGATATAACATTTGCACACTGAATGCATGAAATAAGTTTAATCTACAATCGTTTAATTATGATCTTATAGGTTTTGTAAAAAGGATTGCAAATCTTTGCCTCAACTTGGTTTCCATATGGTGTATTTAAACAAAGCTCTCTAGTTTTAAGAAATGTACAAAGAGCTTCACCTTAAATGTAAAGGTTGTTGCTAACCATTTCTTTGAATTTAGCTAAATGTATATATGCCTTTCTTAATATAACATGTTTTACTAATGCAACATGTCTAATATTGTAAAGCTGATTACGCAAATGAAGCTGCGCATAAATACAACTTTTAATGTACTCCTTTAATCATACATATGTTCACTAAAGAATGACACAGATCCCACATGTGGCTCCAAATGTTCCCACATACTACATTCACAATGCCACAATCATGACTTGGCAACAGTCATCATCCAGGAGACTAACACACCAGCCTGACCACCAGTGACTATGGGAATCTAGTCAATGGAGGAAACATTATGTATTGCATTGGATTCACACACAGCATGAGACTATACAGTATGTGCACTAGAGATGTTAAGATTCACCGATTCGCATCGGTGCACCGGCATAAACGTTCAAGATGCGAGTGCACATCGGCTACAGTTTAGGTTGAACCGGGTTGAACTCGCGATGCATCGATTGCGTAGCGTCTTTGCATCGGTAAAAAACCGATTCAAAATCCCCTCATCTTGTCAACGCTCAGCAGAGACGATCTTTGATATTTGCTTCGCCACTACGGAGGCCGAGAGTCTCAGTTATTAACACACACGGAAGTTGAGGAGAAAGAGAAACACAGCGCACCGAAAAATACCTACAAATCAAACGTTTGGCAACACTTCGGATTGTTCAAGAAAGACGGTGTAATAGTCCTTTATGCTATATAGTTGACCGCAGGTCATGGAGAGTAATAAGGTATCCGTAGACCTTTGTATGAGGTATCTTTATTACTCAACAGGTCAAATCACTCAGTGAGGTGTTCTGTCAGAGAGTGGTGTTTAGTTTACAGCAGCCTGTGACGGTCAATAATAATTTAAATGTCTTCCTCACTGTAAGCAGTTATGAAATACCTGTTTGTGAAAGGTTATTTGTATTCTTCATTGTTCCTATAGAACCCACTGCTTTCTGCTCACTGGTGAGTTAGCCTATGAATGAGTGTTCAGCACATCAGGCTGGCAGCTGTATGGGCATGGCACCATGGTAGCTGTTATTTGCACATTGTTAATCATGAGCAATGCATCCTTACATTGTTTAACTGTGAGGTGTTATACAATTGTACTGTAGCCTACTCTGGAGAGCTTTTTAAGGTAAAAAAATAAACGGCATGATGGGATGTGCAGTACCAAATATGTAAAGCACTTTTTTGTTAATGTATGATTTGCTGCATATAAGGAATAAAACTAAAATCCTCTGTCGTACCATATTGAAGTATCATTATTTTTGCATTGTGTTGAATCGCACAATGTTGAATCAAATCGTATCGAACTGTATCGCAACAGGGGTGAATCGTATCGCATCGTCTGGTTTTTCAAATGTATCGTATCGTGGCAACGTATCGAGATGCGCATCGCATCGGCCTCAGTGATGGAGATGCACATCCCTAATGTGCACGCTATGGCAAACTTTTAAGATGAATCTTAATTAATTTCAGAATGATTTCCCTCTGAATTGAATACATTAGATCAAGTTATTACAGTGACAATGAAGTGAGTGCAAACATTATTCATATGGTTTTCAGTTCCTATTAGAAACAAAGGGCTCTATAACTGGCACAGCCTCTTAGATTTGCACCCTACATTATGTCTTGTATGCAAGTTGGCTTTGCCATAATAACATACAAATGTAGTTACACGTTTCAAAATGGAATCAGGAAGGGAGGCATTTGTTTTTCAAGGTAATGTTCTTTTAATGACAGCAGTGCAAAGCAGTAACGTCTTCATAGTGATACATCATAACGATATACAGTACAGAAGCTCAATGCGCTTACATCATTACTTCGGCTGTGTATTTTTAAGATTCATTGACCTGGACTTGAATGTTTTATTTGTACTATAACCAGAGCTTCTCAGAGCATTGAACTGCTACCTCGTGCACACTCTAAACTGTAAATGTATTTCTCCATGTCAGCATCTTATCAAAACGGTCAAAATAACGCAGTAACTTACCATCATCAAAACAGCAATGTAAATCCCTGTCGAATCAACTTCTAAACTGCTGTCAGTCACAATACAAATATTTATAATGGGTACACAAAATGAACATTAAGAGATTATAAGCATTCATTTTGTATACGTTCAGTACAATGTCACCTCATTAGAATTCACCTAAAATAAGTCTCTTTAAACACAAACACACAATAAATACAATCAGTGGTGGATGTAAAGTAACAGTCAGTGTTATCTATCTAAAGGTTTCCCAGAGTTTTTGCATTGTTGTGTTTTATGCGATGATGTTCAATGTCACAAGCCTTCCCTTCCTGTCACATCATCAGCACAACTATTGTTTCCGACACATCAGTTGGCACACCTTGTGTTGCTCCTCACACGGCCACATCGTTGTGATGATGCTCTGAAAATAAGACAACCGCAAAACACTCCTCTCTCAGAAGAATCCCTCCAACGGATGTTACATTCAACTATAAGAAATAAGTGCATTGCCCTATTTCAGCTAGCTTTGGTAGCTATAAGGTCCAAGAATCAGCTGAGTCCCAGTTCTACTCGCTGCTAATTATAAATTAATTTGAGTCAACTTTAATGTGCCCTACGAGCTACGACACCTGCTTAACAGATAAGCTCTTGATGTTTTATATTTTCCTTCAAATAAGAAATGATATGATAATGCCTGCCTTATCCGTTACACTGAGTGCACTCACTGAGTGCAGGTTACAGGTGGTACCGTTAGCATCAAACTGCAAAGTAGTTGATTTCTTCAATAGTAACTGTAAAAAACAGCATAGTCCAAACGATTAATATGGAGGAAATGTTGTACGTTCGAACTATATATTATGGAACATCTGCATTTGAAAACAACTGGGATGTTTGAAGGCAGTCTTTGGCACTATATGATTTTGTATTTACAAGACAACATACTTGATGTCGTCTTCTGACTTCAGTATTGCTTCCCAAAACCAGCAGTTTTGGAGCAGGTCCAACTAAAACCCTTGTTCTCATTAACACAGTTGTTCCATAGTGTAGAACAACTCTTCACTTTATCTCCCTGTCCCTCTTTATTTCAGGACGGCAGAGGAGCTGTGGTGGCTCAGAGGCGATTCTGGACAGAGTGAGGAGCCTCTTGCTTCACACCAGCCCGGCGTCCTTGGCCATTTTGTAGAATGCTCCTCTTTGAGCAATGAGAATGGAAGGGGTGTCAAACTCTGCCATCTCTCCCTTGTCCAACACCAGGACCCTAAAGGATCAGAACACTGATGAACTGTCACAGCACGAGGAGCAAAAGAACACTCACGTCACTCACTCTACCTGGAGTAGTCCATGATGGTGTTGAGGCGATGAGCGATGGTGAGGACGGTGCAGGCGTCAAACTGTGAGCGGATGGTGGACTGGATCAGGTTGTCTGTCTCCATGTCCACAGCAGCTGTGGCCTCATCCAAAACCAGGATTTTGGTCTTCCTCAGCAGAGCTCGGGCCAAACACAGCAGCTGCCTCTGACCTACACTGGTGGGAAACACACATGCTTCCATAAGCCAACAGATACTTAGGATTTCTGACAGTCATTTATTAATGGCACTTTTTTTTGTATGTATTGTGAACAGGACGCTGCGTAAATGTGGGCCTGCCTCACACAGGGGGACTGGCTGTATACATGATGTGGCCTGCCGACATGGCCACTGTCACACCAATCATACATTAAAGCCCTCGAAGGGTGTTGGTATGTGTGGCGAGAGTGAGTGTACGTGTTTTGTTGTTGTTAGCATCTGGTGCTAGCTAGCTGCTCTAACAGCTATAAGAGGCTGTTTCAACAACAAGGTGGAGGAGAGCTCTCTGCTGTCAGACTGAGAGGCTGATAACTACAGCTCAGTTAAGGAAAGGACTCTGAGTGTTTAGATAGTTAACTTTAGTCTAAGTTCTCAGTGGGTCTCAAACGGTTTGGTCACCATTCATGTAAACACATATTTATTTGAAAGGGTTTACTAAAATATGCATGAATAAAAAAATAAATGTTAGCTAGGTGAAATAAGATAAGATAAACTTACAAAACTTGTTGAGAGCTAAAACTAGTCTTTCCTGCTGCGTCACAGAGGAGCAGGGGGGAGAGGAAGGAGAGAGGAGAGGCTGATTCAGGAGACACACTCACAACTATAAATGAACCAAAAACAAATAAATAAACAAGTTTCAATGTTTTTTCATATGGTATGTTATTGGTTATAGCCATATTCTTACGATTTTAGGATTATTGAAATGTATACAGGTCTATTTCATATGGGTGTTTCCATATATCTATTCTCTTTAGTTGCCCTTTAAATTCCACCAGATTGATGCATTTACCTCAAATTAAAATTAAACATTTCTAAGGGGAGCATGCCCCCGGACCCCCTAGAGCAGGGATGGGCAACTTGGATGGTGGTGGGGGCCACATCATGTATGTACTGGCCACCAGGGGCCGCAGATTCACCCCACACACACACAATTGGAGTTGACTTGAACCTAGCTAAGACACTCTGCTGTTCCTCAGGCCCCCGGGCCGCCATTTGCCATCCCTGCCCTAGAGGATCTTTGGTCCACCCCCACTTAAAACATGTTGGGATAGGATTACATAAAATATAGTACCTTATATTTCATCTTTTTTCCCTTTAGACCCTTGCGGTTTATTCTTAAAAACCCGTACCCTTACCCACCCCCCATTTCCCCTCTGCTGGTCTATGGCCTTGTAGAGGGTAACGGGGTGCAGAGTCGCTTAGATAAGCAGGGGAGTGCATCTGACGAAGAGATAGGTTGTTGTGCTCCCTCTCTCTGTTTCTTATCTATATCTAATAGAACTGCTCGGGTCTTGGTAGATTGAGTGGGGAAGTTCATGAGATCTTTCTAGAGGGTTATCAAGAATAACTTTTATCCAATGACCTTCTCCCTCTCTGTCTGTGTCTGTGTATTCTCTTGTTCCGATTAACCCAGCCAAATCTTTCTTCTTGTTTTGTATCTATCTACGCCGGGATCCGGAGTCGAGGCTGATCCTCTTGCTGTAGTCCTGTGTCCTGGATCCTCTATCCTGAGTTCTGGATTAAGTCGTGGACTTCGGGTCGTGGCTGAACCTGTCTCTGCGGTCCTGCCTTGGGTCTCGTCATGCTGCTTCCCTGATGGCCTCCACAGGATTGTAGCTGACATCCTCGTGGATTCATCTTCTTATTACAGACACATGCATTTCCTAACATTCGGTCTATATGCTGTAAAATGTATTATCTCTTCGATTTACACACGGCATCTATTGCACGTCTGTCCGTCCTGGGAGAGGGATCCCTCCTCTGTTGCTCTCCCTGAGGTTTCTCCCATGTTCCCCTTAAACTGTGGGTTTTCTCTGGAAGTGTTTCCTTGTACGATGTGAACTAAAAAACTAAAAACTGGTAGTGGCCTGGCTGGGTGTATTATTTCCTGCCTGACTTATTGTCCCAGTCAGCACTGATGGCAGTGTTGGAGCCAATTCCAAATAAAAAAAATCAACACAACCTGCAGATGTTTCACATTACAGGTATACCAGGAAAGAGAAAAGCTTTCAATGAGAAATGCTTTTATCTGTCCCTGATCGTAACTGTATAAATAAAAAAGCCAAATAGAAGTAAATTGAATGAATTGCCAAGTGAGAACAGTGTTGGTGATGATTCCCCTATTGGCCACGTTTGCAAACAAATACTTACTTCACTTTCACAAGCCAGACTCAAACCAATGCTTTGTTCTCTCTGCAGCTGAGCTGAGTTTTGGCTAGTTGGCATGGCTGAATATTAATCAGTTACCTGAGGTTCTCTCCTCCTTCACTACACTCATGGTTGAGTTTGCCTGGCAGGCCGGATACGAAGCTCTTGAGATGTGAATACTCCAGAGCTCTCCATACTTCCTCATCAGAGTAGCTGTCAAAAGGATCCAGGTTCATCCTCAGGGAGCCTGAAAACAGCACTGGGTCCTGTGAAGAGGGGGAGGGATTTAAGTATTTTCATTCCACGCATCCCATCAATGGAATTCAATACCACAACCAATAAGAGAATCCTCATCCTACTACACATTCAAGCAGTGTTAACAAGTGGCTCATTGATAATCAACAGTGCCAGTGGGTGTAGGTGTGAATGTTTTCTTTATTATCATGACTTGCTCCTTACCTGTATTTAGTGATGTCATCTATTGCAAAGATGTACATTTGTTGGTATAACAATGTAGTGGTATTTTAATTCTTGCTTGTAGGATGCCTATCACCATCTGGCAAAGGGACTATCGGTGAAAACTAGCCTTTTGGCTAATTCGAGTACTTTTACATGTTTTTAATATGTTGATTAATGTACACTGTCCCTTGTTTTAAATCAATCAATTCAATTGGCCCAACTGTTTTGTTATCTAGATTTCTCAGATGAGGGAGGCCACAATTCTCACCCCTTTCCTTGGAAGGTTGCTATAAAGGCCTCAAAGCTACACTTCCCACAATGTGATTAAACAAATCATGTGTCAAAAGACAGACCTAAAAGGAAGTGTCCCCTTTGAATTAGGACAATGTATTTTCCTTTTGCTTGGAAAAACTATATTCAGTTTACTTAGGGCCAGCATTGATTTTCAAACCCTTGCAGAACATTCAAATTGAAATCCAAACCTCTTGTGTCCTCTCTGCACTGACCTGTGGTATGATGGTGATTCTGGAGCGAAGCTCATGGAGGCCCAGCTGAGCAATGTCAACCCCATCAATAAAGATGTGGCCCTCTGCTGCCTCGATGATACGGAACAATCCCAGCATTAGGGAGGATTTCCCCGCTCCAGTGCGCCCTACAATCCCCACCTTGTAGAAAGACGTAACAGCAAAGGTTATTGGCCGGAGACACTGTTCACATGCATAACTCAACACAGAGAAAATGCAAATAAAAGTCTTATACTGTCCAACACTATCCGTCATATCACCCAAGTACAGTGACATTTTATCAAACACGACCCCTGAATTCACCCACAATCAATATGAGCATTGTGAGTGGCCCCCTGCTGTCAGTGTAGTGATGTAAAGCACACCTTCTCTCCGCTGCTGATGTTGATGGTGATGTTGCGAATGGCGAGGTCCAGATCTTGGCGGTAACGCAGGCAGAGGCCCCTCATGTCAATGCAGCCCTCAGTGGGCCACCCCGGGGGGAGGCTGGAGTTCTCTCGTTCCCACTCTGCCTAGTGGTCAGAGGACATAAATGTTAAATATGTAGGGTATGTATATGTATATATATATATATACACACAGTGGGGCAAAAAAGTATTTAGTCTGCCACCAATTGCGCAAGTTCTCCCACTTAAAAAGATGAGAGGCATGTCATGTTCATCCTAGGTACACTTCAACTATGAGAGACAGAATGGGGGGAAAGAATCCAGGAAATCACATTGTAGGATTTTTAATGAATTAATTGGTAAATTCCTCGGTAAAATAAGTATTTGGTCACCTACAAACAAACAAGATTTCTGGCTCTCACAGACCTGTAACTTCTTCTTTAAGAGCCTCCTCTGTCCTCCACTTGTTAACTGTATTAATGGCACCTGTTTGAACTCGTTATCAGTATAAAAGACACCTTTCCACAACCTCAAACAGTCACACTCCAAACTCCACTATGGCCAAGACCAAAGAGCTGTCAAAGAACACCAGAAACACAATTGTAGACCTGCACCAGGCTGGGAAGACTGCATCTGCAATAGGTAAGCAGCTTGGTGTGAAGAAATCAACTGTGGGAGCAATTATTAGAAAATGGAAGACATACAAGACCACTGATAATCTCCCTCGATCTGGGACTCCACGCAAGATCTCACCCCGTGGGGTCAAAATGATCACAAGAACGGTGAGCAAAGATCTAGAACCACACGGGGGGACCGAGTCAATGACCTGCAGAGAACTGGGACCAAAGTAACAAAGGCTACCATCAGTAACACACTACGCCGCCAGGGACTCAAATCCTGCAGTGCCAGACGTGTCCCCCTGCTTAAGCCACTACATGTCCAGGCCCGTCTGAAGTTTGCTAGAGAGCATTTAGATGATCCAGAACAGGATTGGGAGAATGTCATATGGTCAGATGAAACCAAAATAGAACATTTTGGTAAAAACTCAACTAGAGGTGTTTGGAGGAGAAAGAATGCTGAGTTGCATCCAAAGAACACCATACCTACTGTGACACATGGGGGTGGAAACATCGTGCTTTGGGGCTGTGTTTCTGCAAAGGGACCAGGACGACTGATCCGTGTAAAGGAAAGAATGAATGGGGCCATGTATTGTGAGATTTTGAGTGACAACCTCCTTCCATCAGCAAGGGCATTGAAGATGAAATGTGGCTGGGTCTTTCAGCATGACAATGATCCCAAACACACCGCCCGGGCAATGAAGGAGTGGCTTCGTAAGAAGCATTGCAAGGTCCTGGAGTGGCCTAGCCAGTCTCCAGATCTCAACCCCATAGAAAATCTTTGGAGGGAGTTGAAAGTCCGTGTTGCCCAGCGACAGCCCCAACACATCACTGCTCTAGAGGAGATCTGCATGGAGGCATGGGCCAAAATACCAGCAACAGTGTGTTAAAACCTTGTGAAGACTTACAGAAAACGTTTGACCTATGTCATTGCCAACAAAGGGTATATAACAAAGTATTGAGATGAACTTTTGTTATTGACCAAATACCTATTTTCCACCATAATTTGCAAATAAATTCTTTAAAAATCAGACAATGTGATTTTCTGGATTCTTACCCCCATTCTGTCTCTCATAGTTGAAGTATACCTAGGATGAAAATTACAGGCCTCATCTTTTTAAGTGGGAGAACTTGCAATTGGTGGCTGACTAAATACTTTTTTGCCCCACTGTGTATATATATATATATAAACACACGCACATATACATATATATATATACACATACATACATATACACACACACACACACACAGCTGATGAGATAATTATATATATTAGGGCTGTAGGCTGTAGGTTCCAGGTTGAATTGAGGCGAATATTTGTAATGTTCAGAGGTTGTTGTGTTTAATATTTGTTTATTTGTTTATTTGTCATTGTTCAAATGATAATAAACATTAGCATAAAGCATATTTGTCCACTCATATGTTGATAAGAGTATTAAAAACTTGAAAAATATTCCTCTAAGGTACATTTAGAACAGATCAAAAATGTGCGATTAATTTGCGATTAATCGCGATTAACTATGGACAATCATGCGATTAAATATTTGAATCGACTGACAGCCCCAATATATATATATACACACATACATAGATACACGCACACTTACAGGTATGTGTCTGTGCATGTATAGAAACAACATTGTAAATGAAGGTTGTATGGTACAGCATGTAAGTGTGTTGTGTGTGGCCTTCATTAACTTAATTGTATCAAATTAAACAACTTGTATAATTTAGAAGTTTCCTCTCTTTAATCCTAAATTGTAGGTTCTATCTAGCACCAAGAAGAAGCAAGGAGATGTCAAAAACAAATCCCATGTTTGTACCTCCTTCTCTGTGTCCTTGTACTCTTTCACTCTCTCCACAGCCACTATGTTGGTCTCCACGTCAGAGGACATCCTCACCAGCCAGGTTAGAGAGGCAGTCAGCTACACATACAACAGAGGAATGACAAATAGAGAGAAGAAACAAAAAGATGCAGAATTAAAAAGTAACAACCAAAGGTTTTGTGTCTTTTTTAGAAATGCCACCGATTTTGGATAACAAATCATTTAATAGTTTTCTTCAACATTGGTTGTTAAATTGGTACTGGAATTCTTGAAGAAAAAATACTTTATCGCAGGTAAAAGCAGTGTTGTAGTCAAGTCACCAATTTATGAGTCCAAGTCACTTTCGAGTCCCCACTTTTCGAGTCCAAGTCCGAGTCACCTAGGGAGAGTCGGAGTCGAGTCAGAGTCATCATTACCTGTGTTCAAGTCCAAGTCTGAGTCACCCAAGAAGAGTCCAAGTCCGAGTCACAAGTCTTCAAGTATTCATCTTAGTGGATATATTTGTTGAAATGTAGTTGTAGCTCCTCTACATTGCTTTTATCCTTTTATACTAATGTGTCTATTGAACTGCTGTGAAGCAAGTTTGGCTACAATTATTGTATAAAAAGGTGCTATAGAAATATGAAGCTTATTACCAATATTAATATTATAAATGACCTTTAATATGTCTAACTATATTTAAAACGTGTTTTCAAATATCTTTTCAACTTTCAAATGTTCCTATGGTAAAGTTTTCGTTTTGCATTTTTATTTTTTATAGTAATAAGATCGGGACTCTTATTTTGAAGGAACTTTTACCGGAAGTTAATGGACAACGACGCAGTGTAAACACTTGACACACATAGATGACGAATAAATAAATATATTAAATTAATATATACTACTAACAGATACCATCAGTTGGAGAGTCTGACCCTCATTCAGCCGGGATGCTACAATTATTATAGTGAATGTTTAAATGATATCAATAAAGATTGAGCCCAAGAAAGCACATGGCTGCTTAACATGCAAAATGACATCATTCTGCATGTTAAGTACCCATGTGCTTTCGTGTTATCAGCTGAATCTTTATTTATTGATTAGATCACGTTACTCTGATGATAGTGTTCAAGACAGCCTGTATGTCTGAACTCGATCCTTAGAGTAATGTGTTACGGAGCCTTCTCTTCAATATTGTTTCCACATAACGAGCTTTCTGCTCTTTTCCAATGTGGAAGCAGAATGTGTGAAAGCATACAGCACGATGCGGGGCGTGTCCTAGACATCTCTAGACTGGAATAGCGGGGCCCAGTACGTGAACTCGCCTCGCAGGTGCACACGCCAGGACAGAGTACATCTGACTCGAGACAAAACTTGCTCGATTCTGAGTCCAAGTCGAAGCGTCAATGTACAAGTCGAATCCAAGAATTCAGGAGTCGGTGTCAACGTGCGCGAGAATTCACAAGTTCGAGTCCGCGTCAATCAGTGCGCGAGTCCGATTCGAGTCATGAGTCCCGAACATCGGCACTCGAGTCCTCCATCTCTGCGTGAAAGTCAAAAAGAGCGTTTACCTGGAGGGCATACGAGAGAGCCAACCCCATGATGCCTGGGCTGAGGCTCTCTCTGGCCATGACCGCAAGCAAAGCAGAAAATGACACGATGCAGTTTCCTACAAACTCCAGGCGAACAGCCAGCCACCTGAACACAAACAGACCCAACGAGGAGATAAGACCACGGTGCCAACTACGGCACAGTGTATGCAATCAGTGGGTAGACCGTGTCCAGCAGGTAGTACATTCAGTAACAATGAGTCCGTCCCCAACCTGTTGGCTACTATGCTGGGATAGTAAGCCTTCTGGTTATGGTCCACCCGCAGGTCACTCTCACAGATAAAGCGCTCCTGTTCACCAAAGGCTCTGATGACTGAGGTGCCGAGCAGAGTTTCATTGAAGTGGGTGAAGATGGGTGAACGACTGACCGACTCCAGGCGCTTCAGCTGGCGAGATGACGCAACATAAAACCTCTGGACGGAGGAAGGACAGAGACACATTTAGTCAAATCAATAAACCAGACGGAAAAAAACATACCTCTTTTGCACAAAATGTATAAAAAGAAAGACAACTATTGTTATGTCATATGTCAACTTCCAACTAACCTGCACAAAAAAGTAGAGCAGGCCGAGAACAGGAATTATGACGGCTACCAGCGGTGTGGCGATCAGGATAATCACACATGAACCCAACACGTTTAACATGGAGCCCATGAACATCTTAATAATGCTGGGGATCACCGAGTCAATGGTGTCCATCTCCTTGGCGAAGCGGTTCACCAGGTTGCCGCTTGGGGTTCGCTCAAAGAAAGATATAGGGCAGCGCAGCACGTCATACAGCATGGAGTTGTGTAGGCAGCGGGAGGCCAGGATGCCCCCAATGGATATGGAGATGGAGTATCCCAAAACTGCCACACCTACAAAAGAGTATTGAGCTTCATTGGGTGTGATTATTCCGACGGTGACTCTTAAATACTGTCTTAAAACATCACATTTCATCTTTCCGTCTAAAAAAACATTTGATTCATTTAAAACGAGGATGAAGTGCAAATGAAGTTAATCTAGAGAGAACGCCAGGGGTTGGTCATTCTTCAATGTTTTCTCAGAATATCATAATCATATATAACTATTATCTATCGACCAGTCACAAACACACGATGTTGAGGAAAACATCAGTTGTTAATGCTCTTCTCCGCTCTTTATGGAGGCCCACCAGATCAATATGAAGCGAATTAAGAAGGCATTTTCAGAGGTTTATAGATTCGATCCTAATGCAGCACAAGTGGTCGAATTATGTTGTTCTCAGTGTCGTGAAATTGTGAATAGCTTTGTAAGAGCCATTATGGCATATTATTGTTTATGGCCATTATTTTTGCTTTGTGTTGAACGCATCTTTGGGCACTGAGTGATTTGGGCACCTGGTGTAATTGTATATATTGGAGACAAGTGCTGGTGGGAGGAGTGCACCAGTATGGCATATGTTTTAGCAGGGAAAGCAAAAGGAGGCCTTAGGAGAGGCTCAGGGAAAATAAAACTGTTGTACTTGATGATATTGGATCATAGAATAAAATGCACAGAAAGGACTTTTGCCTGGACTTGGATCATTCACCCCTGCGGCAGCTTTATTTGGAGTTCACTTTCCGTTTGATTTCTTCTTGATTTTGGACGCTACAAGCTTGTTCAAACATCCACATGGATACTATTTGGCATTCGAGAGCAAACTACAGCTAGACATTGATCTGGCATTGGTTGCTTTGTCACATCTGTGTTGTGCATCCGTTACCGCTCCTCACCCTGAGAGAGGCCGAGAGCTCCGTACACCCCCAGTCTCATCTTTCTGTTGGGCTGAGTGCCGTTCACCACGGGGTCGTCGGTCCACAGGCTCAGCCAGTAGTTGGAGAAAAGGGAGAGCAGGTGATGGGTGAGGAACAGCATCAGACTGATGCAAGACAGAAGCACCCCAATGGCTTTCAGATAAGACCAGAACACAGACAGCTTTACCTGTGGAGGGAGAGGAGAGGATCAGGCTGTTACGGACCATCACATACCGCACACATATATATATGATGATTGTTACAGTGCCTTGCAAAGTATTCACCCCCCTTGGTGTTTTTTTTCCAACCTGTAAATTAAGTACAGAACATGCCTTCCAGTTTGAAGATAAAATAAAATAGTGCATAAATATTCCCCCCCCTAAAGTCAGTACTTAGTAGAGTCACCTTTTGCAGCAAATACATCTGCACGTCTCGTGAGGGGTGTCTCAATCGGGTCGGCACATCAATCCAATGAGATTTAATGTCATTAATCTTTTAAAAACTGCTAACGGTAGCTAGTTTAGCTTGATGTATAGCCATGGCTCTTTCCCCACCCTCGGGTGTTCTTTCCTGCTCTACCTGTCTCATGTGCCGTTACTTCTCTACCTCCTTTAATGTGTTAAATGTAGTATAGTTAATAGGTTGGAGGTGGGAATCATAGAAATAGTAGGCATGAGGTCCCCACCAACCCGTTCACGTATCTAACAGATATTCCCCACTCAGCGAGACACCCGCTGAGAAGCCAACTCTCGTTATTGGTAGCTCTATTCTGAGACACGTGAATTTAGAGACCGAAGCCTCCACAGTCACATGCCAGAGGGGGCCAGAGCGGGCGACGTTGAGCTGCATCTTAAACTGCTGGCTAAGAATAAACGTAAATACAGTAGGATTGTTATTCACGTCGGTGGTAATGATGTTTACACCAATCAGAATGCACCAAAGTTAATGTGGTGTCTGTGTGTAGTTATGCTAAAACAATGTCGGACATCGTCATTTTCTCTGGTCCCCTCCCCAATCTGATCAATGACGACATGTCATCATTTCAGCGCTGGTTGTCTTGGAGGTGTCCAGCAAACGATGTGGGCTTCGTAAATAATTGGAGATGGCATTCATCCTACTTTGGAAGGGGCAGATCTCATTTCGGCCTATATTGTAGGACTTTTTGGACTTAATCCATGAGAAACTTGAGTTGAGACCAGGAGGCGGAGTCGCAGTCTTAAACGCTTCACTGCGTTTCTCCTGGGCAGTCATTCATAGGAATCCTAAACCAAATAAAATACCCAATATTAACGGTGTGTGTGTCTACAACTTAAAGGTCTCCTGTTATACTATTTTTAGGCATATATTATAAGTCTCAGATATACAGTCCCCTCCAAAACTATTGGAACAGCGTCGCCAATTGCTTTATTTTTGCTGTACTGTACACTGAAAACAATTAGGTTTTACATCAAAAGATGGGTATGAGACAAAAGGTCAGTATTTCAGCTTTTCAATCCAGGTATTTACATCTAGATCTGTTAACCTGTTAAGCACTGAGCCTGTTTTTCAGGTATCAGGCTCGAAAATGACATTTCCAGAACAAATGACCATAACTACACTTCTAAAATGGTTAAATTAATAATCTTTTTTCTCAAAGTAATGATAAACCTGTGAGTTGGATGTAGAAAAGTCAGAATCAATATAGATGTTTTTTATTTTAAAGAAAATTCAGATAGAACATAGTAAAAAACTGTAAATTACAGTGTCCGTCCAAAAATTATTGTTTACTTATAGTGAACTACCCTTGGATGATGGTATGGTAGAATCGTTAGGAATCCAAAGTACAACATATAATAAGTACCCTGTATCAAGATTGATGCAAAAACAAGTGACATTTGACCTTTTTAGAGAGATTTAGCAACAAAAACAGGTGATTTGGGTGGAAATGGTAGTTTTTACCGTTTCTCTGGAACCCATTGGTCGATTTTGGTGATTGACATCTCTTTTTAACCGTTAGAGCCAATAGAATTGAAGGGGAATTTCCCCATACACACACACCTTACCATTAAGAAATGAGAGCTATGCGCACACAGTTTTGCATGAGAGCGAACCTATCTCTAGCTCTGATATCTGGAAACGGAAAAGCCGGTTTATTACTCATGGATTATCAGAAATCATTTCAAAGGGACACATACACATTGGATTAACCTATGGATTAACTTCAGCAGCGTTTTTATCGTTTTAATGCCATTGAAGACCACTTTTGACCAGACTGCGACATAGGTGAGCCATGTTAGCGTTTTTAGCTACCTTTTTAGATTACACGTTTTTCCCCCCGGTATCGGGGGGGCGGTGCTTAACAGGTTAAACAACTGAGAAGATGGCACCTTTTCTTTAAACCCACCCATTTTTTAAGTAAGCAAAATAATTGGAACATGTTACTGACTGATGTTTTTTGATGGCCAGGGGTGTCCTGCTACATTGATTATTCAAACAATAAATAGCACTGCATGTATACTCAGTTTTAGAGATATCTATTGGAGAAAAGCAAGCCATTTTGAAACTGAGAGAAGATGGAAAATACAGCAGAGCCGTTGCACAAACATTGGCCATATTGTGCCATCACCTACTCTGTGATAAGTTTCTTACATTTTTTATTGAAAAGGTATCTGCACTTAGGCTAGCCCACACTAATGCTACCCCAGATTCAGCTCCTTTTCTGTGCCCTGCTGTCCTCGACCACTTTGAGCCTGTATCCCTTTCTTCTCTCTCGGATGTAGTCATGCACCTGCGGCTGACAAACTGCACCTCAGAAAGCATTCCCTCTCGCCTTCTCAGAGATGTTTTCGAATCAGTTGGAGCAAGTATTTTATTGCTTGTAAACACCTCTCTTAGCTTAGGATGTGTCCCAGCTGCCTTCAAACATGCCGTGGTGCAGCCACTACTTAAAAAGAAAAATCTCGATCCCTCCATTCTCGCAAATTTTAGGCCCATCTCCCAGCTACCCTTTTTATCTAAAGCCCTGGAGCGAGTAGTCTACGCCCAGCTGCAGTCGTTCTTAACCACGCATGGTTGAGACATGAAGAATATGTCAGCATAAATGAGGCCACTCCACCCAGCCATATCAACACTCATATTGCTCGAGGCACGGGCCGAGGAGGTGGAGTTGCAGCAATCTTTGACTCAAGTTTTCTTATCAATACTAAACCAAAATTAAATTATACCTCCTTTGAAAGCCTCGTTTTTAGTCTTACGCATCCGACCTGGAAAACTTTGCAGCCAATCTTATTTGTTACAGTGTACCGTGCACCAGGTCCTTATTCAGAATTCTTATCAGAATTCTCTGAGTTTTTATCAACGTTGGTTCTTAAAACAGACAAAGTAATTATCGTAGGTGACTTTAATATTCATGTTGACGATGATAAAAATAGCCTTACTGTTGCATTTAACTCTATATTAGATTCTGTTGGTTTCTGTCAGAGTGTAAATAAACCAACCCACTGCTATAATCACACTCTCGACCTTGTTCTGACTTATGGTATTGAAATGTAGCAACTATTAGTCGAACCGCATAATCCTGCTTTATCCGACAATTTTTGTATAACTTTTGAAGTACTGTTACTAGACTACAAAGCATTAGTCAAAAGTTCCTGCGGTCAGTGTCCTGTCCGGAGACAACTTGAAAGGATATGGCGTTCCACTAAACTTGAAGAATCTCGTTTAATTTGGCATATTACTCTCAATGAATATAAGAAAGCACTGCGTAAAGCGAGAGCAGCCTACTACTCTTCATTAATAGATGAGAATAAGAATAATGCAAGATTTCTTTTCAGCACTGTAGCCAGGCTGACAGAGAGCCACAGCTCCATTGAGCCTTCTATTCCCATAGCACTCAGTAGTAATGATTTTATGTGCTTTTTTAACGAAACAAAATTGTTACTCTTAGAAACAAAATTGTTACTCTTAGAAACAAAATTAATGACCTCTTGCCTTCGACTGGTAAAGTGTTATCAACAGCTCCCGGAAATGTAAAATCCAATATAACACTAAATAATAATTTAAGTGTTTAAATATAATGAATATATCTTTATTATCAGGCTATGTACCACAATCCTTTAAAGTAGGTATGATAAAACCTCTTCTTAAAAAGCACAACCTCGATCCAGAGGTTTTAGCCAACTATAGACCTATTTCTAATCTTCCGTTCCCCTCAAAAATCCTTGAGAAAGCGGTCGCAAAACAGTTGTGTGATTACTTAAAAAACAATCATTTATTTGAAGATTTTCAGTCTGGCTTTAGAACACATCATAGCACAGAGAAACAGATCTTGTGAAAGTTACAAATGACCTTCTAATAGCTTCAGACAAAAGATTTGTCTCTATTCTTGTCTTGCTTGATCTCAGTGCTGCATTTACACTTAGTTGGCATAAAATGAACTGCTTTAGGCTGGTTTAGGTCCTTTCTATCTGAACGCTCTCAGTTTGTACGTGTCAACGATGAATCTATCATGCAAACTAAAGTTAGCCATGGAGTGCCACAGGGCTCAGTGCTTGGACCTATATGGTTCACATTATATATGCTTCCGTTAGGCAATATTATAAGGAATCACTCTGTACATTTTCATTGTTATGCGGTTGATACTCAGATATATTATCCATCAAGGCTGATGAAACCAATCATCTAAATACAATTTAAAACTGCCTCAAGGACTTACAAACTTGGATGACCTTACAAGTTATTGTACTCGGCCCAAATCATTTACGAAACAAACTACCTAAAGATATACTCACTCTGGATGGCATTAATTTGGCCTCCAGTGAGACTGTAAGGAATCTTGGTGTTATATTTGATCAGGATTTATCCTTTAACGCCCACATAAAATCAATTTCAAGGACCGCCTACTTCCATCTACGTAACATTGCAAAGATCAGGCATATCTTGCCTCAAAACGATGCAGAGAAACTAGTCCATGCATTTGTTACTTCTAGGCTGGATTATTGTAACTCCTTATTATCAGGGAGTACCAAGAAGTCAGTCAAGTGGCTTCAGCTGATTCAAAATGCTGCGGATCGTGTACTAACCAGAGTTAGGAAAAGGGACCACATTACTCCTGTTCTGGCTGCCTTTCACTGGCTCCCTATAGAACACAGGATAGAATTTAAAATTCTTCTTCTCGCCTACAAAGCCCTTAATGGGCAGGCGCCATCTTACCTTAAAGACAGTCCGGCAGTGGCTCAGTCAGTAGGGGCTTGGACTGTGAACCGTTGCACGTTTGTCTTTCCTGAGAGAGGGATCCTCCTCTGTTGCTCTCCTCAAGGTTTCTTCCATTATCCCCCATTAACTGGGGGGTTTCTTTGGGGGGTTGTATTCATATTCTGTACAAACTGTAAAGTCCACTGAGACAACTGTAATGTGATATTGGGCTATAGAAATAAACTATGATTGATTGATTGAGATAAAGTACCTGATATCAGAGATAATGTGACACTTGGACTGCACATAGGTGTACTTTATTCAACTCATAATTGAACTATGAAGGTCATTGTTGGGGCTACATAGCAAAGGGTGTGAATGCACACACTGCTTTTCAGTTTTTAAAACAAGTTTATGTTCTACTACTGTGGGGATACATAAAAGAAAAAGAAATGCGCCAAGGGGGTAAAAACTTTTTAAAAGTCATTTTGTATTGCATTCCTAATTCCTAAATATATTCAAGCCTTTTACAGATTACCATCTTAAACGTCCTTCTCATGCTAGAAAACATTTAGGTAGGTCACATATCTCTCCTGGTGATGGATCCTTATCTCTACATAGAGTCACAAGACAAAGACAAAGAGCAGTCGCATTCAGACTGCCCCAGTGTTTCGCTGCCATGCAAGGCCAGGAATGCTAGGAATGTCTTGACTAGGATTTGAGAACCAATTGAGCTGACTCATCTTTAGATGAAGTTAAATGCTTGCCTTTTTTAGGATAAACATCAAGAGAGAATGGCTGTGCTTCAGAACTGATGGTGGAACAATGTGACTGCACCTCTGTATTCACTTGTATTGTTCATACACTCAACTTCTTGTACAAGATCCAATAAACTTCCAGACAACACGTCAGTCTCTTATTGCTAAGCTCATTCAGATTTTCCATCACCGTGATGAATGTTTTTCTCTGATGGGGTTTCAAAAGCCTCCACCTACCTGTCCGGTGCTGGCCTTGTCAGCCTCTGTCAGTTTGCCCAGCTCGGGGTGTTTGGCTTCCTTGCTTAGTTCCTGGCTTCCCGTCTGAGACAGTTTGGACACACTGTCGACACTTTGACTACGACCAAAACACGAAGCGACATGTTAAAACATAGACCTTAAATAAGGCGAACAGTTCGTATATATAATGCTGAAATAAACGTTAAGTGTAAGTCTCATGATGGTGAGCCTTGTGCTCGATCTACATAACAAATATTTTTCGTACTTTTCTGGTATTAAAATATTAATGCTAATGATGAAATCTCAATAACTTTCAGCTCCTCTTAAACAGGAGGTTATCGTCAGGCCGGATCAAGTCATTTACTTCAAGTTTGTAAGATTTGTAACACTTACAAAAAATAAGAATACCAAAACATTTCTTACATGAAGCCCATTCTTTACAATTCTATATTCTGGAATAGAAAATGTATTTCTTGCACTAAAAGGCATTGTGGGTGTGTATCCAAAGCCTGATAAATACTGTATGGTTTCTCTACGGTGTAGAGCTCCATTGTCGTTACGTTTTACTCACCCAAGAGGAGCAGTATCAATGCCATTCTCTGCTCCTTTGGTTCCACTATTTGCCACAGGTTCTGAATGAAGGCAGGAAACAAAACAATGTAATGCAACTAAACCAGAATATTTGGGAGGTTTACTTTAAAAACATATTGTTTACAATTAGTAGTTTACCTTTAAAAAAACAAACACCATATGCTCTTTTTTAAGTTACTGCAGTATGTGGATTAACAGCGTATTTTAAACAAATCAGGTGTCCACCTACTACACTGACAAAAAGAAGAAAAACAGCAAATACAGAGATACCAGCCCAAGCAAATACAAAGATACCTATCATTAGCAGTATTTTTGTTTAGTTTATCTGGTTTCCTCCTACTGCAATACAAATAAATAAGATATTTAAGAAAAGAATGAAAGCAGCTATTCCATCCCCACCCAGTAAGACTCCTTTCCCAATTTGAATATGCCTTTTTCATGTAACTGAAAGGGAACACAGTTACCATTTTCTTTATCCTGATTACTAATCCATTACTCTTCAGGGCTGTGTGTATGCAGTATTTCTCACCATTGCCGTCGGTGTGTTCGACAGTAGCGTATGTTCGCAGAAACTCAGCAAAGGCTCCTTCTGTGGCCATGAGGTGCTGGTAGGAGCCCATCTCTGTGATCTGCCCCTCCACCAGGACCAGGATCAGGTCGGCCTGGGGCAGGTAGCTCAGTCCATGGGTCACCAGCACACGAGTCTGCACATATTTAACATGATTTAATTGTATTTAATTAAATGATTTAATTACATTTAATTGTATTTTTTTTTTAAATTTAACTTGTATAATTTTTTTTTTTGGAAATCTATTCAAGTGAGCACAATTGCAATACATTTTAAAACCTTTAAAACCATTGTTTTACCATACACAAATATCAAAATATCCATCTGTGTATAGATACATCCATTGGTACAACAATCTTGATTCTGATTGGCCAGAAGACTCGAAAAACCGTTTATGGTCTCTGGTACTTCCAGTCCAACGCACGCCCACATGCAGTAGGCGGGCGTTGGACTGGAAGTACACACACACAGAAAAAATCGGGCCTTCAAAATAAAAGTGTGACTTTTCCCCCCCAAAAAATTCCAATTTTATTTCTTCACTGACATCTTGAAGGACCCACTTGAAACGAACCCACTTTTGGGTTGAGAACCACTGATCTATCGGTCTATCTATCTATCTATATGGAACCGCAGTAGACAAAAGGCGTTGCTATAGCAACACGTCATGTTTACGATGCATTTTCTATGAGATAAATATGACCCGCTTGGCGATTTTTTTCAATCCGACTTCATATTGACAATTTTTAACAACAGAGGGTGCTACATAACACACTTTCAGGAAAGGTCACGGACTGGGAGACTTTAATATTTTATTGAAAAAAGTTGAATACAATCAAAAAACAGCTGCGGGTAAAATTGAACCGTTGACGGTTCTAGTTAAAAAAGGGAGAATTTTAAGAAAAAAAAATTCTGGGGAACTTTGTGATGTAACTAAAAGGCACATGTCTGTACTTCCTGTAGTTTTAAAGTTAAATTGAGATCTTTCATTTGGTGGACCATTTACACTTTGTATTGGTTCATCTGGCCATGTCTTACTTACTGCCTATAACACATATCAGTTTGAACCATGTGAGGAAATATTTGTATGTATGCATGTTAGTAAACTATCAAGATGATTAAAAAGGGAAAATGATTTGGGTGAGAAAACTGTGAACTATGTTTGGGGCCTGTGAACATTTGGCTTTGTGAGGACAAAAGGAAGAGGGGGAAGGTGTGGAGTTAACATACAGTCATCTCAGATCCCTGTGATAAGGAAGCTGAGCCACTGGGTTTGGGGAATTTATGTGAGCTGTTGATACTAATTTGGGCAGCCAATCACTGGTCTGGAAGGGGGGGGCACAGATAACTCCTCCTTCTGGTTAGCGAAGTATTTAGACAGGAACTCCCAGCAGGGTCTCTCTCTCTCTCCTCTTGCTGGCACAGGTAATTGTGGGATCCCACAGATAAACTGTATCTAATTTGTACTGTACTTGATTGTATTGCATTGTATATTACCATTAAAATGGATTATTGTTAAACGGTTACTTGTATGCTTTGGGTTTCCTTCCTGTAAGATAACGGCTTGTGTAGGAACGCGAGGAGATTTAAGAAAGTGGACAAGTTGTCTACAAAATCTCCTAACAAATGGTGATCTCTGACGTTTCCGAGTAGACAGGGCTGTGGAAGGATTCTGACGGCCAGACTGGGTCGGGAACAAACGCTTTCAAACACCTCAGACAATCACGCAGGGCCCTGCTTCAACAAGACAAAAGGTATGGCAGACGCCTGTTATGAAAATCAACTGTCTGTGATTGGGTATATCTAAAACATTAGGATTGTCTGTAGGCGTTTCACGGTGTTTTTTGATTTTTTAAAAACAAAGGGTTGGAATGGAATATACGATGCATATTGTACCATGTTAGGAAAGTTATATATAACACGTGAACGTTGATCGCAAGGTATAGAGAGTCCTGCGTGACGATAAATAAAGGCAGTTTGCGTGGATCTCAGGTATTTTAGTCCTGAAGTGGCGTAGGAGCGGTGCAGTTCGTGGGATTTGGGTGTAAGTCCCAGACGACGGAACCTGGATGGTCGATATTTAAGATCGGTCCGCCGTTTATAACTGGGGGTAAAATAGCAGTCTGAGACCGAATAAGCGAAAGTGTCAGTGGACTGCTATGTTGTTGGAATTTGAATAAAATTCACCAGGAGAGTTTTCTTGACTATAACGAATTCCGGTGGTTGGAGCTTAAAATAAATGAATTTGAAAATGTACATGGTACTAAGGACCACCCTATGTATATAAGATAAATACAGATAAACCTACATT
>NW_027262512.1:0-28358 GCF_902827115.2 Pseudochaenichthys georgianus
TCCTCCTCTCCTCCTCCCCTCCTCCCCTCCTCTCCTCCTCCTCCTCCTCCTCCTCCTCCTCCGTAGAGACTAACGTTTCGTTCTGATTTCATTTGATGTGAAATAAAACCCCAGATATTCGGACGTCCCTGTTGGTCAGATCTTCCTCTTCCGTATAAAATAATATTAAAAAAGTGAGTTACATTGGAATCACACATGCCATTCTTGTCATATAGAATATAAAAAGTGTAAATGTCCACCAGCAGAGCGAGACGTTCCTTTAAGAGTGAACGATATGCTCCGCGGGGTGATTTGATGCGAGGGATCCTGGAGCCCGAGGCCATTAAAGCGCTCCGTGCGCGGCGCGTTCGGACATCAGTAACAATAATACAGATAATTAGAATAATAATGCGGATGCAGCCACGGTGATAATCAGAGGGTCTGTGGCAGGATGCCCCCCCGGTCTCTCCACTCTGACCCCAGAGGTTTTCTGTCAACACTTTATAATCTCATAGTATTATGTAGTTCTCGTAGATGGGTGATATGGCCGGCTTCAACCTCAGGCACGTCAGAGGTTGCCTAGGTTACCCCGGACACTGGAGCAGACCATAATCACGCGTCGGTTACTAAAGCTGAATAATGTCTGAGCGGAGCTCCAGAGACTCGCTCTGCTCGAGGAATGAGACACGCTATGGTACAAGAAATTACAAAAATAAGATTCTGAATAATCTGACATCCTTTTTACATCCTGCTCTTCTTCTTCTGTGGTGGTATAGACAGTCCTGCTCTTCTTCTGTGGTGGTATAGACAGTCCTGCTCTTCTTCTTCTGTGGTGGTATAGACAGTCCTGCTCTTCTTCTGTGGTGGTATAGACAGTCCTGCTCTTCTTCTTCTGTGGTGGTATAGACAGTCCTGCTCTTCTTCTTCTGTGGCGGTATAGACAGTCCTGCTCTTCTTCTGTGGTGGTATAGACAGTCCTGCTCTTCTTCTTCTGTGGTGGTATAGACAGTCCTGCTCTTCTTCTTCTGTGGCGGTATAGACAGTCCTGCTCTTCTTCTGTGGTGGTATAGACAGTCCTGCTCTTCTTCTTCTGTGGTGGTATAGACAGTCATGCTCTTCTTCTTCTGTGGTGGTATAGACAGTCCTGCTCTTCTTCTTCTGTGGTGGTATAGACAGTCCTGCTCTTCTTCTTCTGTGGTGGTATAGACAGTCCTGCTCTTCTTCTTCTGTGGTGGTATAGACAGTCCTGCACTTCTGGAGGCAGTGCTTATGATATGAAGGCCGGTGAGCAGCCGTTCTGAGCGCTGCTGTCTCTGGAGAGTGGGCTGGAGCAGGCGGCTCCTCTCTGGGGGGTCCTGAGAGCCGGGGGGGGGGGCCGGAGGGGGGGCCGGAGGGTCCCAGCCCAGGATGGAGCTGATGGAGGCGGGGAGGTCCTGAGGGAATATACACTTTAAACACGTCTTCTTTCACACAATTCTGTTTTACTTATTCCTCCAAATCTCAACATTCTGACTTTTCTCAAAACTCAATTTATTTTCAAATTTTTCTCAAAAATCTGACTTCCTGAAAACCTCAACGTCTTCCCTCGGCCCACAGAATGTGAAATCTCAGTGAGGTTGAACGCACCTTGCAGCTCTTGATCTGCAGACCGATGCCTTCGGCTTTCTGGAGGATCTCTTCTAGTTCCAGCTTCATGGAGAGCTCGTTAATGTGCTGCCGAAGAGTCACGAGAACAACCTTTAATAACTTTTATTACATAGATATTCTACACATTTTTAAGATATTTTTCTCGTATATTTTGAATAACGTTTTGCTCACCTTGAGGATCTCGTTGAAGCCGTAGTTCTCCTCCATGATCTTCTGCTTCTCTGAGTCCAGGATGGCGCAGCACAGCAGCAGGTGGAAGTTCTGACAGGGGAGCCCGGTCCACATCACCTGAGGAGACACACCACAGGTACAGGTGAGCACTCAGGAGGACACACCACAGGTACAGGTGAGCACTCAGGAGGACACACCACAGGTACAGGTGAGCACTCAGGAGGACACACCACAGGTACGCACTCAGGAGGACACACCACAGGTGAGCACTCAGGAGGACACACCACAGGTACAGGTGAGCACTCAGGAGGACACACCACAGGTACAGGTGAGCACTCAGGAGGACACACCACAGGTACGCACTCAGGAGGACACACCACAGGTACGCACTCAGGAGGACACACCACAGGTACGCACTCAGGAGGACACACCACAGGTACGCACTCAGGAAGACACACCACAGGTACAGGTGAGCACTCAGGAGGACACACCACAGGTACAGGTGAGCACTCAGGAGGACACACCACAGGTACAGGTGAGCACTCAGGAGGACACACCACAGGTACGCACTCAGGAGGACACACCACAGGTACGCACTCAGGAGGACACACCACAGGTACGCACTCAGGAGGACACACCACAGGTACGCACTCAGGAAGACACACCACAGGTACAGGTGAGCACTCAGGAGGACACACCACAGGTACAGGTGAGCACTCAAGGGACACACCACAGGTGAGCACTCAGGAGGACACACCACAGGTACAGGTGAGCACTCAGGAGGACACACCACAGGTACAGGTGAGCACTCAGGGGACACACCACAGGTATGCACTCAGGAGGACACACCACAGGTACAGGTGAGCACTCAGGAGGACACACCACAGGTGAGCACTCAGGAGGACACACCACAGGTACGCACTCAGGAGGACACACCACAGGTGAGCACTCAGGAGGACACACCACAGGTACAGGTGAGCACTCAGGAGGACACACCACAGGTACAGGTGTGCACTCAGGAGGACACACCACAGGTACAGGTGAGCACTCAGGGGACACACCACAGGTACGCACTCAGGAGGACACACCACAGGTACGCACTCAGGAGGACACACCACAGGTACAGGTGAGCACTCAGGGGACACACCACAGGTACAGGTGAGCACTCAGGAGGACACACCACAGGTACGCACTCAGGAGGACACACCACAGGTACAGGTGAGCACTCAGGAGGACACACCACAGGTGAGCACTCAGGAGGACACACCACAGGTACAGGTGAGCACTCAGGAGGACACACCACAGGTACAGGTGAGCACTCAGGAGGACACACCACAGGTACAGGTACGCACTCAGGAGGACACACCACAGGTACAGGTGTGTGCAGGTGTGTGCAGGTGTGTGTAGGTGTGTCCAGGTGTGTGTATGTGTGTGCAGGTGTGTGCAGGTGTGTCCAGGTGTGTGCAGGTGTGTGCAGGTGTGTGTAGGTGTGTGCAGGTGTGTCCAGGTGTGTGCAGGTGTGTGTAGGTGTGTGCAGGTGTGTCCAGGTGTGTGTAGGTGTGTCCATGTGTGTGTAGGTGTGTCCAGGTGTGTGTAGGTGTGTGCAGGTGTGTCCAGGTGTGTGTAGGTGTGTCCAGGTGTGTGTAGGTGTGTGCAGGTGTGTCCAGGTGTGTCCAGGTGTGTGTGTAGGTGTGTCCAGGTGTATGTAGGTGTATCCAGGTGTGTCCAGGTGTGTGCAGGTGTGTCCAGGTGTGTGCAGGTGTGTCCAGGTGTGTATAGGTGTGTGTAGGTGTGTGTAGGTGTGTCCAGGAGTGTGTAGGTGTGTCCAGGTGTGTGTAGGAGTGTGCAGGTGTGTCCAGGTGTGTGCAGGTGTGTGCTGGTGTGTCCAGGTGTGTGCAGGTGTGTGTTGGTGTGTGCAGGTGTGTCCAGGTGTGTGTAGGTGTGTCCAGGTGTGTGTTGGTGTGTGCAGGTGTGTCCAGGTGTGTGTTGGTGTGTGCAGGTGTGTGCAGGTGTGTGCAGGTGTGTGTAGGTGTGTGTAGGTGTGTCCAGGTGTGTGTTGGTGTGTGCAGGTGTGTGTTGGTGTGTGCAGGTGTGTGTAGGTGTGTGTAGGTGTGTCCAGGTGTGTGTAGGTGTGTGTAGGTGTGTGTAGGTGTGTCCAGGTGTGTGTAGGAGTGTGCAGGTGTGTCCAGGTGTGTGTAGGTGTGTGCAGGTGTGTCCAGGTGTGTGCAGGTGTGTCCAGGTGTGTCCAGGTGTGTGTAGGTGTGTCCAGGTGTGTCCAGGTGTGTGTAGGTGTGTGCAGGAGTGTGCAGGTGTGTGTATGTGTGTGTAGGTGTGTGTAGGAGTGTGCAGGTGTGTGCAGGTGTGTCCAGGTGTGTGTATGTGTGTGCAGGTGTGTGTAGGAGTGTGCAGGTGTGTCCAGGAGTGTGTAGGTGTGTCCAGGTGTGTGTAGGAGTGTGCAGGTGTGTGTAGGAGTGTGCAGGTGTGTCCAGGTGTGTGTATGTGTGTGCAGGTGTGTGTAGGAGTGTGCAGGTGTGTCCAGGAGTGTGTAGGTGTGTCCAGGTGTGTGTAGGAGTGTGCAGGTGTGTCCAGGTGTGTGTATGTGTGTGCAGGTGTGTGCAGGTGTGTGTAGGAGTGTGTAGGAGTGTGCAGGTGTGTCCAGGTGTGTGTATGTGTGTGTAGGTGTGTCCAGGTGTGTGTAGGTGTGTCCAGGTGTGTGTAGGTGTGTCCAGGTGTGTGTAGGTGTGTGCAGGTGTGTGTAGGTGTGTGCAGGTGTGTCCAGGTGTGTGCAGGTGTGTCCAGGTGTGTGTAGGTGTGTCCAGGTGTGTGTAGGTGTGTGCAGGTGTGTCCAGGTGTGTGTAGGTGTGTGCAGGTGTGTCCAGGTGTGTGCAGGTGTGTGCAGGTGTGTCCAGGTGTGTGCAGGTGTGTCCAGGTGTGTGTAGGTGTGTCCAGGTGTGTGTAGGTGTGTCCAGGTGTGTGTAGGTGTGTGCAGGTGTGTCCAGGTGTGTCCAGGTGTGTGTGTAGGTGTGTCCAGGTGTATGTAGGTGTATCCAGGTGTGTCCAGGTGTGTGCAGGTGTGTGCAGGTGTGTCCAGGTGTGTATAGGTGTGTGTAGGTGTGTGTAGGTGTGTCCAGGAGTGTGTAGGTGTGTCCAGGTGTGTGTAGGAGTGTGCAGGTGTGTCCAGGTGTGTGCAGGTGTGTGCTGGTGTGTCCAGGTGTGTGCAGGTGTGTGTTGGTGTGTGCAGGTGTGTCCAGGTGTGTGTAGGTGTGTGTAGGTGTGTCCAGGTGTGTGTTGGTGTGTGCAGGTGTGTCCAGGTGTGTGTTGGTGTGTGCAGGTGTGTGCAGGTGTGTGTTGGTGTGTGCAGGTGTGTGTAGGTGTGTCCAGGTGTGTGTTGGTGTGTGCAGGTGTGTGCAGGTGTGTGTTGGTGTGTGCAGGTGTGTCCAGGTGTGTGTAGGTGTGTGTAGGTGTGTGTAGGTGTGTCCAGGAGTGTGTAGGTGTGTCCAGGTGTGTGTAGGAGTGTGCAGGTGTGTCCAGGTGTGTGTAGGTGTGTGCAGGTGTGTCCAGGTGTGTGCAGGTGTGTCCAGGTGTGTGTAGGTGTGTGTAGGTGTGTCCAGGTGTGTGTAGGTGTGTGTAGGTGTGTCCAGGTGTGTGTATGTGTGTGCAGGAGTGTGCAGGTGTGTCCAGGTGTGTGTATGTGTGTGTAGGTGTGTGTAGGAGTGTGCAGGTGTGTGCAGGTGTGTCCAGGTGTGTGTATGTGTGTGCAGGTGTGTGTAGGAGTGTGCAGGTGTGTGCAGGTGTGTCCAGGTGTGTGTATGTGTGTGCAGGTGTGTGTAGGAGTGTGCAGGTGTGTCCAGGAGTGTGTAGGTGTGTCCAGGTGTGTGTAGGAGTGTGCAGGTGTGTGTAGGAGTGTGCAGGTGTGTCCAGGTGTGTGTATGTGTGTGCAGGTGTGTGTAGGAGTGTGCAGGTGTGTCCAGGAGTGTGTAGGTGTGTCCAGGTGTGTGTAGGAGTGTGCAGGTGTGTCCAGGTGTGTGTATGTGTGTGCAGGTGTGTGCAGGTGTGTGTAGGAGTGTGTAGGAGTGTGCAGGTGTGTCCAGGTGTGTGTGTGTATGTGTGTGTAGGTGTGTCCAGGTGTGTGTAGGTGTGTGCAGGTGTGTCCAGGTGTGTGTAGGTGTGTCCAGGTGTGTGTAGGTGTGTGCAGGTGTGTCCAGGTGTGTGTAGGTGTGTGCAGGTGTGTGTAGGTGTGTGCAGGTGTGTCCAGGTGTGTCCAGGTGTGTGCAGGTGTGTCCAGGTGTGTGTAGGTGTGTCCAGGTGTGTGTAGGTGTGTGCAGGTGTGTCCAGGTGTGTGTAGGTGTGTGCAGGTGTGTCCAGGTGTGTGCAGGTGTGTGCAGGTGTGTCCAGGTGTGTGCAGGTGTGTCCAGGTGTGTGTAGGTGTGTCCAGGTGTGTGTAGGTGTGTCCAGGTGTGTGTAGGTGTGTCCAGGTGTGTGCAGGTGTGTGCATGGAGCCACCATAGAAGAAGACACTGACCTCCCAGAGCCTGAGGACGTCCTGGAAGCTGAGCTCTCTCTTGAATCTGATCAGCAGCCAGCGGAAACAGAAGTACAGGTAACCCGAGTCCTGAGCCTCTGCACACACACACACACTAATAAAACACACTGATACAATGTCACAATACAAAATGTAACATAGGAAAGTATAAGATAATGACCCAGGTAGTTCCAGAAGGAGAGGTCGAGCAGCCTGAGCAGAGTGCTGAGCTGGATCAGCTGAGTCTTCATACCCTGCATCTGCTCCTCAAAGTTCTGGTGCTGACACACACACACACACACACACACACACACACACACACACACACACACACACACACACACACACACACACACACACACACACACACACACACACACACACACACACACACACACACACACACACACACACACACACACACACACACACACACACACACACACACACACACACACAAATCAGGATATATACATAATAGAAGTGTTATAATGTTTCAATACAGACATTTTCCAACACGTGTATGAATCAGCTTTTTCGCCTAGTTCAGCGATAAAATAAGTAATTATTATTAAAATACCATAAAGCATGTTATCTAATCACAGTGTGAACTGACTCCTTTAAAGGTCTCCTATCATGCAAAATGCACTTTTTGATGTCTCCTCTACATCACCATGTGTCCCCGGTGCGTCACCATGTGTCCCCGTGTGTCCCGGTGTGTCCCCGGTGCGTCACCATGTGTCCCGGTGTGTCCCCGGTGCGTCACCATGTGTCCCGGTGTGTCCCTGTGTCCCCCGATGTGTCCCCTGTGCGTCACCATGTGTCCCCGTGTGTCCCGGTGTGTCCCCGGTGCGTCACCATGTGTCCCGGTGCGTCACCATGTGTCCCCGTGTGTCCCGGTGTGTCACCATGTGTCCCGGTGTGTCCCTGTGTCCCCCGATGTGTCCCCTGTGTGTCCCCGTGTGTCCCGGTGTGTCACCATGTGTCCCGGTGTGTCCCTGTGTCCCCCGATGTGTCCCGGTGTGTCCCCCATGTGTCCCCCGTGTGTCCCTGTGTGTCAGGAGACTCTCAAAGTGTCAGAAACAAACCCCTCATCTCTAAAAACGGGGAACAACGGAGCGGATCCAGATTTGCTGCGTCATGACCACATGACTAAAATGTGGGCGGGCTTTACCCCCACGGGCCAATCAGAAACGTTGCTGTATCAGACACTCGTCCACTCAGCACCCTCCTCCTTCTAGATTTCTCTGAACAGAAACTGGACGTTTAAAGACTGCAGTCTCACTGTCGTGGCGTCCTTCCTTATTTTTCTATCAAGCCACTAGACGCCTTAAACAGAAAGGTTTTACTTTCCTCTATCTTTGTGTTACTCACAGTTGAAGAGTTGCTTGGCCTCCGATGGTTTGGATGATATTGTGCGATGGGTTTGCTCAAAATAAAATAACAAACTTTTACACATGCAACAAAGAAGAGAGGCCTTTACAATGTTCAAAACAAACAAAAGTCAAATCAAATAAGCAACTTAGGTATTCTTTGTTAAGGCTTATATCACTCGATAACTTAAAGGGTAGTTGAACGAGTCTTTCTGACAGGTTGCCCATCTCTGTCTCTTCAGAGGAGGCACCGTGGGAGTTGTAGTCTTTTATACTCTGTTGGCTACAGACGTCACGATTAGGTGGCCTTTCTTATAGAAACTAAATACTGGCTCTAACACTCACCATCTGATCCATGAAGGAGACGAAACACCAGAAGGCGTCCACCTCGTTCTCCATCACGTAGAGGACTGGAGACAGCAGGTCGCTCATCCCCTGCACGTAGCCTGAGGACACACACACACACACACTTAAAATACACAATACACACAGCTGAGGGCACACACCACTACATAATTTAGTTTAGTGGATACAGTTAACTACTAACAGCTACTACTAACAACTTAATACAGCTAACTGAATACAGCTAACTACTAACAACTGAATACAGCTTACTACTAACAGCTACTGAATACAGCTAACTACTAACAACTAACAGCTAACTGAATACAGCTAACTAGTAACGGCTACTACCAACAACTTAATACAGCTAACTACTAACAGCTACTACTCACAGATAACTACTAACAGCTAACTGAATACAGTTAACAACTAACAGCTAACTGCTACGACCTAACAGCTAACAGCTAACTGAATACAGCTAACTAGTAACAGCTACTACTACTGAATACACAACCCAGTCTCACAGCATTTCGTGTTATAGTCACGGCATGTAATGTATTGATTTGTGTACACCAACACGATTTCCCAGAAATACATTGCTTATAAAATCGTTCTGTGACACGAAGAAAAGGGGAGAATCGTGTTGGTGAACACGAATCAATAGATTAAATGTCGTGACTATAACACGAAATGCAGTGAGACTGGGTTGGAATACAGCTAATTATAAACAGCTACTACTAACAGTTACTACTAACTGAATACAGCTAACTACTAACAGCTAACTGAATACAGCTAACTAGTAACAGCTAACTGAATACAGCTAACTACTAACAGCTAACTGAATACAGCTAACTAGTAAGAGATAGCTACTAACTGAATACAGCTAACTACTAACAGCTAACTGAATACAGCTAACTACTAACAGCTAACTGAATACAGCTAACTAGTAAGAGATAGCTACTAACTGAATACAGCTAACTACTAACAGCTAACTGAATACAGCTAACTACTAACTGAATACAGCTAACTAGTAACAGCTACAGCTAACTAGTAAGAGATAGCTACTAACTGAATACAGCTAGCTACTAACAGCTAACTGAATACAGCTAACTACTAACAGCTAACTGAATACAGCTAACTACTAACAGCTAACAGCTAACTGAATACAGCTAACTAGTAAGAGATAGCTACTAACTGAATACAGCTAACTACTAACAGCTAACTACGAACAGCTAACTGAATACAGCTAACTAGTAAGAGATAGCTACTAACTGAATACAGCTAACTAGTAAGAGATAGCTACTAACTGAATACAGCTAACTACTAACTGAATACAGCTAACTAGTAAGATATAACTACTAACTGAATACAGCTAACTACTAACAGCTACTACTAACAGCTAACTACTAACAGCTAACTACTAACTGAATACAGCTAACTACTAACAGTTACTACTAACAGCTAACTGGATACAGCTAACTACTAACAGCTAACTACTAACTGAATACAGCTAACTACTAACAGCTACTACTAACAGCTAACTGAATACAGCCAACTACTAACAGCTATCTACTAACTGAATACAGCTAACTACTAACAGCTACTACTAACAGCTAACTACTAACAGTTACTACTAACTGAATACAGCTAACTACGAACAGCTAACTACTAACTGAATACAGCTAACTACTAACAGATAGCTACTAACAGCTAACTGACTAATCGTTTAAAAGATCACTACAAACTGCTAACTACAGAGCGCTAACTGCTAACAGCATACTGCTAAGAGCTAACTGATAACAGCTAACGATAGAATGCTATCAGGTAACGTAAGCTAGCTTTCCTGCAGATTTCAACAAGTTGTTCACAATGTTAAATGATCTGAGGTTAATGAGGATAATGAGGAACGCCGTAGCAAAGCCTGCGCTATTCATAGCTGTTATGATGGCGTTCGCAGCCTACAGTAAGCAGCAGGTCATCTGCTGTGCGAGAACTGACCCAGGTCGAAGTCGTACATGCAGTAGGTCATCAGGATGTCATGCAGCAGAACCAGACCCGGGTTATCCAGGCCTTCGTAGAACCTGTTGGTTCTGTCCGTTCTGTTAACGTCTTTCTCTGCAGGCAGACAGATAATATCTGTTACTGATCTGCCTTTCTCTGCTGGGATCCAGGTTACAGAAACACTATACGGGCAGTCCATTTAACTAATATCAACATTTCAGAACAGGATAAGTTAAACAAATATTCACAAACAATAAGTAAAGAAAAAACTTTTTGCGAAACAGTAAATCATTAAATAAAAGTCTGAGGAACAAAGAGTAACGTCGATAATAACTGAGTGCTCACCGATCAGACTCCTGCAGTCTCTGAGTTTAGAGTTCCTCCCCTCCTGTTGCTCACTCACAGACTTCCACTGCAGCTTCATCCGGAAATACTCATCACTAACACACAGGAAACACGACAACATCATCAACAACATCATCAACAACAACATCATAAAGTGACCTCATGATAAAATTGTACACTTTTCTGATGATATAGCGCTGTATTTAATAGAGTCATGAAGTCGTACGTTTTGGCTCTGTGCAGGACCTTCCTCTCCTCCACGGTGCTCTCCCAGGGGAAGAAGCCCAGCAGGAACTTCCAGGCTTCTTTCCTCTTGGCGTGGCACAGTCCCTGCGCACACACGATGAATCATACTCAGTTAATACCTCCGAGATAAGTCCCATAGTTGCACTATATGCTATGAAAACACATTGTTCCATACTGCCTGACAGAGAGCTACATATACATCTGACTCTTTAAAGAAGAGTTGTTAAAGATGAGTCATAAAGTGAACTGACCCCTTTAAAGATGAGTCATTAAGTGAACTGACCCCTTAAAGATGACTCAAAGTGAACTGACCCCTTTAAAGTGAACTGACTCTTTAAAGATGAGTCATTAAGTGAACTGACCCCTTAAAGATGACTCAAAGTGAACTGACCCCTTTAAAGATGACTCATAAAGTGAACTGACCCCTTTAAAGATGAGTCATAAAGTGAACTGACTCTTTAAAGATGACTCATAAAGTGAACTGACCCCTTTAAAGATGAGTCATGAAGTGAACTGACTCTTTAAAGATGAGTCATGAAGTGAACTGACTCTTTAAAGATGAGTCATGAAGTGAACTGACTCTTTAAAGATGAGTCATTAAGTGAACTGACTCTTTAAAGATGAGTCATTAAGTGAACTGACTCTTTAAAGATGAGTCATAAAGTGAACTGACCCCTTTAAAGATGACTCATTAAGTGAACTGACTCTTTAAAGATGACTCATAAAGTGAACTGACCCCTTTAAAGATGACTCATTAAGTGAACTGACTCTTTAAAGATGAGTCATGAAGTGCACTGACTCTTTAAAGATGAGTCATTAAGTGAACTGACTCTTTAAAGATGACTCATAAAGTGAACTGACCCCTTTAAAGATGACTCATTAAGTGAACTGACTCTTTAAAGATGAGTCATGAAGTGAACTGACTCTTTAAAGATGAGTCATTAAGTGAACTGACTCTTTAAAGATGAGTCATAAAGTGAACTGACTCTTTAAAGATGAGTCATGAAGTGAACTGACTCTTTAAAGATGAGTCATAAAGTGAACTGACCCCTTTAAAGATGAGTCATAAAGTGAACTGACTCTTTAAAGATGAGTCATAAAGTGAACTGACTCTTTAAAGATGACTCATAAAGTGAACTGACTCTTTAAAGATGAGTCATGAAGTGAACTGACTCTTTAAAGATGAGTCATGAAGTGAACTGACTCTTTAAAGATGACTCATAAAGTGAACTGACCCCTTTAAAGATGACTCATTAAGTGAACTGACTCTTTAAAGATGAGTCATGAAGTGCACTGACTCTTTAAAGATGAGTCATTAAGTGAACTGACTCTTTAAAGATGACTCATAAAGTGAACTGACCCCTTTAAAGATGACTCATTAAGTGAACTGACTCTTTAAAGATGAGTCATTAAGTGAACTGACTCTTTAAAGATGAGTCATAAAGTGAACTGACTCTTTAAAGATGAGTCATAAAGTGAACTGACCCCTTTAAAGATGACTCATTAAGTGAACTGACTCTTTAAAGATGAGTCATTAAGTGAACTGACTCTTTAAAGATGAGTCATAAAGTGAACTGACTCTTTAAAGATGAGTCATAAAGTGAACTGACCCCTTTAAAGATGAGTCATGAAGTGAACTGACTCTTTAAAGATGAGTCATGAAGTGAACTGACTCTTTAAAGACGAGTCATAAAGTGAACTGACCCCTTTAAAGATGAGTCATGAAGTGAACTGACTCTTTAAAGATGAGTCATGAAGTGAACTGACTCTTTAAAGATGAGTCATAAAGTGAACTGACTCTTTAAAGATGAGTCATAAAGTGAACTGACTCTTTAAAGATGAGTCATGAAGTGAACTGACTCTTTAAAGATGAGTCATAAAGTGAACTGACCCCTTTAAAGATGAGTCATAAAGTGAACTGACTCTTTAAAGATGAGTCATAAAGTGAACTGACTCTTTAAAGATGACTCATAAAGTGAACTGACTCTTTAAAGATGAGTCATGAAGTGAACTGACTCTTTAAAGATGAGTCATGAAGTGAACTGACTCTTTAAAGATGAGTCATGAAGTGAACTGACTCTTTAAAAATGAGTCATGAAGTGAACTGACTCTTTAAAGATGAGTCATAAAGTGAACTGACCCCTTTAAAGATGAGTCATAAAGTGAACTGACTCTTTAAAGATGAGTCATAAAGTGAAATGACCCCTTTAAAGATGAGTCATGAAGTGAACTGACTCTTTAAAGATGAGTCATGAAGTGAACTGACTCTTTAAAGATGACTCATAAAGTGAACTGACTCTTTAAAGATGAGTCATGAAGTGAACTGACTCTTTAAAGATGAGTCATGAAGTGAACTGACTCTTTAAAGATGAGTCATGAAGTGAACTGACTCTTTAAAAATGAGTCATGAAGTGAACTGACTCTTTAAAGATGAGTCATAAAGTGAACTGACCCCTTTAAAGATGAGTCATAAAGTGAACTGACTCTTTAAAGATGAGTCATAAAGTGAAATGACCCCTTTAAAGATGAGTCATGAAGTGAACTGACTCTTTAAAGATGAGTCATGAAGTGAACTGACTCTTTAAAGATGAGTCATAAAGTGAACTGACCCCTTTAAAGATGAGTCATGAAGTGAACTGACTCTTTAAAGATGAGTCATGAAGTGAACTGACTCTTTAAAGATGACTCATGAAGTGAACTGACCCCTTTAAAGATGAGTCATAAAGTGAACTGACTCTTTAAAGATGAGTCATGAAGTGAACTGACTCTTTAAAGATGACTCATGAAGTGAACTGACTCTTTAAAGATGAGTCATAAAGTGAACTGACTCTTTAAAGATGACTCATGAAGTGAACTGACCCCTTTAAAGATGATCTGTTTGAGCAGAGGGACGTTGATCATCCTCCCCTCTGCGTCCTGATGTCTGCTCCACTCCTCTGAAGAGACGGGGTCCCTCCTGGAGACCGGGGGCCGCACCCCAAGGTCCATCTGAGGGGTAAATAATATATAATATAAAAAACTATAATAATTGTGAGGGAACCATTCGCCCTGCATGTCCCCCTTCGCCCTCTGACGCAGCTGACCAGCCCCGAGCAGCCGCCACCCCCCTTCAGGAGGGGCTGCCCTAGCAAGTTGCTGTTGTTGTTGCCAGTTTATGACCGGGCAGCTCTCGGTCAGAGATAGTTATTGTTGTGGGTAGGGATGCTCCGATCGATCGGTCACCGGTCGAGATCGGCCGATACTCACTCTCTACCGATTGGTGCTCTCTAAACATGCCGATCGCGAGAGCCGATCGCATGACGTAAAATACATGACACTTTTCTCTGTGCGCGCACAGAGAAAAGTGTCATGTATTTGTGTTGGCAAAACAAGCTCGCCAACATGGCTTCACCGGTCTGGCATTATTTCAAGGTGTCCGAAAAAGACAGTAAAATAGCGGAATGCGACGTGAAGCAGAACTCCTGCTGCTCCGCCCGCTGAGACGGGGAGCGGAGCACACACGAGTTAGACCGAACACACTCAGCTGTTTGATCTACCTCTGGAACAAGCTGCACTAGTTATTATAAATATATTTATTCTTCACTGTCGGGTCACTCATTACTGGATCAGAGAGCTGCATGAGATACTGACGGGCTGTCAGGAGAGAGGGAGAGAGGGGGGGAGAGAGAGAGGGGGAGAGAGAGAGGGGGGAGAGAGAGGGGGGGGAGAGAGAGGGGGGGAGAGAGAGAGAGAGGGGGAGAGAGAGAGAGGCCGGCCCATTCCCAAACCGCCCCTACACCCTACACCCTACCCCTCCACCCTACACCCTACCCCTCCACCCTACACCCTACCCCTCCGTTTGCGCGTTCACGCGGAGGGTCCGCCACATTGAGGGCTGTTCCAGAGCAGCGAGTGTGGAGGGGGGGGGGGTCACGCGGAGTCACGCTGTGTGTGTCCTCAGGAAACAAGCTGTGTACAAGTAGTTCCAGCAAACATCCTGATGAACTGCGATGTTAGCGACCTCATGATGACCTCATGTTCTAACTGAGGATCAAACCTGTGTTTATTCTAGAAAAAGGTAAATGTGTGCATTTCATTATAAAGTTGTGTTTATTTACAGACCGTTGCAAAAACTAAGAAGCTTATAAACATCAGGTTTAAAACTAAAAGAGCTTTGAAACACAAAGAAAGATGTTTGGAGTTTTATTTGAGTTATTCATTTAAACTCTTTGTCTAAGAGAAGCTGATTTGAAACCGTTGTTACAAACAGTTAGGGCACTTCCTGTTTGTGCCGGAGAGAGGGGGGGGGCGTCCCAAAGCTTGCTGCTGTGTTTACTCCCTCCATCTGACAGGAGGAGCCTCGTTGAGCTGCGAGTGAGGCTGCAGACGGAGTTCACTCCGTCACGGAGGGGTAGGGTGGAGGGAGTGGTTTGGGATTGGGCCGGAGAGTCCACTGAGACAAATGTATTGTCTCAGTGGACTTCACAGTTTGTTCAGAATATCAGTATGACAATACGACACCCTCTGTCCTCAGACCCTCTGTCCTCAGACCCTCTGTCCTTAGACCCTCTGTCCTCAGACCCTCTGTCCTCGGACCCTCTGCCCTCGGACCCTCTGTCCTCAGACCCTCTGTCCTCAGACCCTCTGTCCTCAGACCCTCTGTCCTCAGACCCTCTGTCCTCGGGCCCTCTGCCCTCGGGCCCTCTGCCCTCGGGCCCTCTGTCCTCGGGCCCTCTGTCCTCGGGCCCTCGGGCCCTCTGCCCTCGGGCCCTCTGCCCTCGGGCCCTCGGACCCTCTGTCCTCGGACCCTCTGTCCTCGGACCCTCTGTCCTCGGACCCTCTGTCCCCAGACCCTCTGTCCCCAGACCCTCTGTCCTTAGGCCCTCTGTCCTTAGATCCTCTGTCCTCAGACCCTCTGTCCTCAGACCCTCTGTCCTTAGACCCTCTGTCCTCAGACCCTCTGTCCTTAGACCCTCTGTCCTCAGACCCTCTGTCCTCAGACCCCCTGTCCTCAGACCCCCTGTCCTCAGACCCCCTGTCCTCAGACCCTCTGTCCTCAGACCCTCTGTCCTTAGACCCTCTGTCCTCAGACCCCCTGTCCTCAGACCCTCTGTCCCCAGACCCTCTGTCCCCAGACCCTCTGTCCTTAGACCCTCTGTCCTCAGACCCTCTGTCCTTAGACCCTCTGTCCTCAGACCCCCTGTCCTCAGACCCTCTGTCCTCAGACCCCCTGTCCTCAGACCCCCTGTCCTCAGACCCTCTGTCCTCAGACCCTCTGTCCTCTGTCCTCAGACCCTCTGTCCTCAGACCCTCTGTCCTCAGACCCTCTGTCCTCAGGCCCCCTGTCCTCAGACCCCCTGTCCTCAGACCCTCTGTCCTCTGTCCTCAGACCCTCTGTCCTCAGACCCTCTGTCCTCAGACCCTCTGTCCTCAGGCCCTCACATCGTACAAGGAAAAACTTCCGGAGAAACCCCACAGTTCTTGTATTTGTAATATTATTATTACTATCATTTCTTTTCGGATTTGTCTTCTGTTATGAAGTTAATCTATGAACCTGTTTATTTTCTTATGCATGCTTTGTGGATATTTTATTAAAATGCAAATAAAAATAATAAAATAGTAATAATGATTATAATTTTATCGTTAAATTCAATAAATAAATACTTTGTCATGTAATATTATAATCGCTAAAATATGGCATGATTGAATAGTTTCGTTTCGTACGTTACACCAATATGCGTAAGCGTTGTTCTTTGAGCCTGGGAACTAATGTTTGCTCACGTGCTGGTACTGCGTGTTTGTTGACGCACCGGGCAACTCAACGTATATCTTTATTTGAAGCTCTGCTGACGTAAAGACATCATCGTGACACAAAGTTATTCAGAAAGAGAACTTTAAAGATTCAAATAATCTCCTTTCACGACAAGCGCCCAACGAGGTATTTGTTTTGTGTTTTCATGTCCCATTTTCATTCATGTGTGTGTAGCACACTATGCTAATATGTTGGCTGTGTGTGTGTGTGTGTGTGTGTGTGTGTGTACCCCCCCCCCCACAGACGCAACTAATCCAGCACCAGTCACACTTTTGCACATCATCTCTTTTTTATATATATCCTGCTCACTGAAGTCAACGGTTATTTTGTAATTTATTGAGTGTTCTTGCATTTTAATAAACAGTATTTCGATCTTTCTGTGTGTACAAACATATTTTGAGATTGAAAATTAAGTTGAATTCGACTTGATATTAGGGGTGAACGGTTCACAAGCATTTCGGTTCGGTTCGTACCTCGGTTTTTAGCTCACGGTTCGGTTCGTTTTCGGTTCAGCAGAAAAAATTATCACAAAACATAAAATATTTTTCGTTTTTTTAAAATTATTATTAAACTGTGAATAATGTAATCACTCAAATAAATGCAAAATATAATAAAATAAACATTAAGCTGCAGCTTGTCGATGAACTGAAATAATCTGTATCTGAACTGCACTGCACCTGAGCAGCAGCTCGACATCAGGACCTGCTTGTCGTTGTGTTTTCATGTCGTCTAAAGAAAGATGAACTCGTCCACATGGCTGCAGAAAGGGCAGATCTGCACTCGCGTCTCCTGCTGTGGAGAAACCCCCTCTCGGGACAGAGGCAGCAGATCCAGGTAGCGCTTTGCTACCATGGCAACACGAGGATACTTGGCGTTGGAACAGCTCTGGCTCGGTCTGACCTCTCTGCGAGCGGTGGAGGCTACATGCTAGCGGAGTTGGGTTTGCTCTTCAGTCTGTTGGTGCCGGTGATATTCACGTTCGGGGATGCCTTTTCAAACGAGTGCACGTTTGATGTGTCGCCGCGTAACCGATGCTAGTCGATCAATGCCGACACACAGCTTTGGGTCGGTCCACCTGTCTTTGTCCGTCCTCCTTGTTCGTAACTGCGAAACCAAAATGTTCCCAAACCGGAGACTTCAACGATCTGGAGGATTTCAGCTCAACTTTATCTGCGTTCGCCATTTCCTCAAACGACTGACTGCATGTGAACGCATCCCTGTGACCAGCTCTCTAAGCCTCTCGTCCAATGAAATGGCTCGCTCTGACGCGTTGGACCCAATGAGAGCAGGTTACTCTGAACGCTGCGACGCAGAACCGGAGATTACTTCCAACAAGCTGTTCACGTTCTCATTCTTTTACGCTTAACGTAAGCTACACCCCGACGTGATACGTGTTGTTCTCACGGCGTAACGGACGAAGGGAGAATACAAGACTACATCTCAGAGCCGCCCTGCGTCTGCTTCGAGAAGGCTCCGTTACCCTGGTGATGACCTCGAAGCCGGGCTCCTCCTGCTGGTTGATCTCCAGCCCGGGGATCACCTCGCCCAGCAGGTCGGCCACCTCCTCCGGGGGGCGCCGCTGCTGCTGCTCCTCGGCCCCCCGGAAAGCGTCGAAGATGTAGTTGGTCACTTTCGAGAAGCCTCCCAGCGTGGTGACGTACGGATCGTTCCGGAACTTCTGCTGGAACAAACGGAGCCGTGAGCGCCTGATCATTTTGGATGCTGTCGGGCTCTTTATCTTAATTATCCAGAATACTGTATGTTGTTGTTGTTGTTTATATTGTTAATATTTTGTCCTTTTTCCATTTTATTTTTAATTGTTAATTCTCTTTTTTAAGCATGGCATTATAGGGTCACACGCTGACAGGTGTCTCCAGGTGGACCAGTGACCTGTGGACACGCTGACAGGTGTCTCCAGGTGGACCAGTGACCTGTGGACATGCTGACAGGTGTCTCCAGGTGAACCAGTGACCTGTGGACACGCTGACAGGTGTCTCCAGGTGAACCAGTGACCTGTGGACACGCTGACAGGTGTCTCCAGGTGAACCAGTGACCTGTGGACATGCTGACAGGTGTCTCCAGGTGGACCAGTGACCTGTGGACATGCTGACAGGTGTCTCCAGGTGGACCAGTGACCTGTGGACACGCTGACAGGTGTCTCCAGGTGAACCAGTGACCTGTGGACATGCTGACAGGTGTCTCCAGGTGGACCAGTGACCTGTGGACACGCTGACAGGTGTCTCCAGGTGAACCAGTGACCTGTGGACACGCTGACAGGTGTCTCCAGGTGGACCAGTGACCTGTGGACATGCTGACAGGTGTCTCCAGGTGGACCAGTGACCTGTGGACATGCTGACAGGTGTCTCCAGGTGAACCAGTGACCTGTGGACATGCTGACAGGTGTCTCCAGGTGGACCAGTGACCTGTGGACATGCTGACAGGTGTCTCCAGGTGAACCAGTGACCTGTGGACACGCTGACAGGTGTCTCCAGGTGAACCAGTGACCTGTGGACACGCTGACAGGTGTCTCCAGGTGAACCAGTGACCTGTGGACACGCTGACAGGTGTCTCCAGGTGGACCAGTGACCTGTGGACATGCTGACAGGTGTCTCCAGGTGGACCAGTGACCTGTGGACATGCTGACAGGTGTCTCCAGGTGAACCAGTGACCTGTGGACACGCTGACAGGTGTCTCCAGGTGAACCAGTGACCTGTGGACACGCTGACAGGTGTCTCCAGGTGGACCAGTGACCTGTGGACACGCTGACAGGTGTCTCCAGGTGGACCAGTGACCTGTGGACATGCTGACAGGTGTCTCCAGGTGAACCAGTGACCTGTGGACACGCTGACAGGTGTCTCCAGGTGAACCAGTGACCTGTGGACATGCTGACAGGTGTCTCCAGGTGGACCAGTGACCTGTGGACACACTGACAGGTGTCTCCAGGTGAACCAGTGACCTGTGGACACGCTGACAGGTGTCTCCAGGTGGACCAGTGACCTGTGGACATGCTGACAGGTGTCTCCAGGTGAACCAGTGACCTGTGGACACGCTGACAGGTGTCTCCAGGTGAACCAGTGACCTGTGGACACGCTGACAGGTGTCTCCAGGTGAACCAGTGACCTGTGGACACGCTGACAGGTGTCTCCAGGTGAACCAGTGACCTGTGGACACGCTGACAGGTGTCTCCAGGTGAACCAGTGACCTGTGGACACGCTGACTGGTGTCTCCAGGTGAACCAGTGACCTGTGGACATGCTGACTGGTGTCTCCAGGTGAACCAGTGACCTGTGGACATGCTGACAGGTGTCTCCAGGTGAACCAGTGACCTGTGGACACGCTGACAGGTGTCTCCAGGTGAACCAGTGACCTGTGGACACGCTGACTGGTGTCTCCAGGTGGACCAGTGACCTGTGGACACGCTGACTGGTGTCTCCAGGTGAACCAGTGACCTGTGGACACGCTGACAGGTGTCTCCAGGTGGATAATGATGTATTTTCTTACATTAGCGAGACCAAAGTTGTTTTCGTCCAGCAGATTCTCGAAGGACTGAGACAGAGCTCTGTTAGGGGAGCTGACCATCAGACAGACCTCCTCTCCTGCAGCCCTGCACACACACACACACACACACACACACACACACACACACACACACACACACACACACACACACACACACACACACACACACACACACACACACACACACACACACACACACACACACACACACACACACACACACACACACACACACACACACACACACACACACACACACACACACACACACACACACACACACACACACACACACACACACACACACACACACACACACACACACACACACACACACACTTTTAATTACATTTGATCTCATGGTGTTTTTATTTGAGCGTGTGTCAGACAGTGAGTCATCTGTATCGGCCAATCAGGAGCCAGACGTCAGCATAATATCCTGTTGCTGTGCTTCTCTATGAGGCTGAGATAACAACTTTAATAACAGATATCTGACCGGAGGAGAGATAAACACACCACGTCCTCTTTGCACACGGTACTGAAATAATGTCCAGAATATCACTGAAATATAGTTACCACAGCGCCCCCCAGTGGACCAGGCGTGGAACTGTTGCTGTTTATTATTAATGTTTTATAGTTGACGAAGATCTCTCTATTTAAATGCATATTGGCAGTGGCGACTGGTCGTTAGGGGCAGGTGGGCACAGCCCCCCCTAGTGGCAGCAGGAAGTATTACAAATAATGATTACAACAAAATGAAAAAAATTAATTAAAATATATTTTAAGGTCATGTTTAATCGTCTGATTCGTCTCATTGCTGTTTCAGTCTGTGCTCTTCTAATGAGTGTCTACAGTGAGTGCCTGTTGAGCTGTTTGGAGCCATGTGGGACAGAACCCGATCCTGCCCCTCCCTCTCACTGTCTGAGTGAACGGTGACTGTAAAAACTACACTGCGCATGCTCAGAGTATTTTCCTATTTAATGTGTGTGGCAAAAAATAATGACCATCGGGGCATAGAGCTGCCATCTCACATCACTCAGAGCTGATTGGCTGTGAGGACGTGTGCCGCGAAAAGTGTGGTGTGTGAAGAGGAGGAGAGAGACGCGTCCTAAAACCAGGAAGTAAACTGCGCATGGCTTCCCTCCACAGAAAGCAACGAGATTTCTCCATAGGATTTTAGAAAATAGCTCCAAATAATATCTGTGGGAAACGTAGCGGTTAGATAAATGAGATGCCACAACATGGCCCGCAACTCCCTCCTGCTGGTCTGCCTGCATGTGCCATCCGACCTCTGCAGCTCACCCAGAATGCAGCGGCTCGTCTTCAACCTTCCTGAATGTTCCACACCACCCGCTCCTCCGCTCCCTCCACTGGCTTCCGGTAACTGCTAGAATCCACTTCCAGACCCTGGTGCTTGCGTACCATGCTGCGAATGGATCTGGCCCTTCCTACATCCAGGACATGGTTAAACCGTGCACCCAGCACGTGCACTCCGCTCTGCATCAGCCAGACGGCTCGCTGCACCCTCGCTGCGAGGGGGACCCAAGTTCCCATCAGCAGGAACACGTGGGTTTGCTGTCCTGGCTCCAAGATGGTGGAACGAGCTCCCATTGGCATCAGGACAGCAGAAAGCTCACACACCTTCCAGACTGAGACTCATCTCTCTCGACTCTTTTCGTATTTGTTTTTGTAAAGGTATTTGTTTTAGTAACTTTCAGTGACAATTTAATTAAAAAGCATATTTGCTTATATAAGGTAATGAACAGTTTAACCTCCACTGCACATCCGGGTCTCTGATTTAATTTAGTTCCAATAAATCGTAATATTGTAAAAAGAAATTGGAGGGGGGGCCCTGGTCAGTGTTTGGCCCCCCTAGAACCGCCCCTGGGCAGTCAAACAAATGAATTGGTCCAATGACAGGTGTTCACTCACTGGCTGATCACCGCGAACCTCCGCAGGCTCTCCAGGAAGTCTCTGCTGCCGCCCTGGTGGAAGTGGAGCGCTGGAGGAGATCTGCACGACTCGCTCAGCTGCAGCAGCAGGAAGCTCCAGCCCTGCTCCTTCACTCTGATGCAGCGCAGGTCACTGAGAGAGAAGCTGAACGCCCATCTGCTCCTCTCAGAGCTGTGGTTCAGAGAGCCTGGGAGACAAGGAGCAGGGTTCAGAGAGCCTGGGAGACAAGGAGCAGGGATTAGAGAGCCTGGGAGACAAGGAGCAGGGATTAGAGAGCCTGGGAGACAAAGAGAAGGGTTTAGAGAGCCTGGGAGACAAAGAGAAGGGATTAGAGAGCCTGGGAGACAAGAGCCGCGTTCAAACTGCGGTACTTTCCCCACAAAGGTTCATGCAAACTTAGTTCATGATCGCGTTCACACCAAAAAGAGCCGGTACTAAAAGTAGTTCAAGCGAACCTTTTTACCCGCTCGAAAGTCCCTGCTAGAGAGCAGGGACTTTCGAGCGGCTCTTTTGTGAGAAAAGAGCTATATTTCTGATTGGCTGGCGGATTGCAAACCACGCCCCGCAAAACTCCCAAAGAGTTTTGTGAAGTCGCCATTTTATTATCCTCGCATTAGCATTAGCATTATTAGCATTAGCGCAGCGCAGAAACGCAGAGAGACTAACTTATGGCAACACAAAATAAAACATGGGAGCGGTGGAGATGAGGAGGTGTCGGCGTTCTGGAGATTTACTCGGAAGGCTTCAGTAGAAGCTGCTGGGAGTCCCAGCAGCTTCTACTGAAGCCTTCCCCAACTCCGGGGACCTCCGGCCGGGGACTCCGGGCGGCAGTATACGCCGTGAAGTGGGTTGCGGCCTGCCAGTAAACCCAGAGCAGAAGAAGAAGAAGTGACGTCAGCGGCTTCATTTGCCTCATCCTCCCTCAGGGACTCATTCCGGTGAGAACGCGATCTGAACTTAGTTCATGCGAACTAAAGAGTTCTCATGAACTAAGTTCGCATGAACCTTTGTGGGAAAAGTACTGCAGTGTGAACGCGGCTAAGGAGCAGGATTCAGAGAGCCTGGGAGACAAGGAGCAGGGATCACAGAGCCTGGGAGACAAGGAGCAGGGTTCAGAGAGCCTGGGAGACAAGGAGCAGGGATTACAGAGCCTGGGAGACAAGGAGCAGGGTTCAGAGAGCCTGGGAGACAAGGAGCAGGGTTCAGAGAGCCTGGGAGACAAGGAGCAGGGTTCAGAGAACCTGGGAGACAAGGAGCCGGATTCAGAGAGCCTGGGAGACAAGGAGCAGGGATTAGAGAGCCTGGGAGACAAGGAGCAGAAAACAGAGAGCCTGGGAGACAAGGAGCAGGGTTCAGAGAGCCTGGGAGACAAGGAGCAGGGTTCAGAGAGCCTGGGAGACAAGGAGCCGGATTCAGAGAGCCTGGGAGACAAGGAGCAGGGTTCAGAGAGCCTGGGAGACAAGGAGCAGAAAACAGAGAGCCTGAGAGACAAGGAGCAGGGTTCAGGGAGCCTGGGAGATAAGGAGCAGGGTTCAGAGAGCCTGGGAGATAAGGAGCAGGGTTCAGAGAGTCTGGGAGACAAGGAGCAGGGATTAGAGAGCCTGGGAGACAAGGAGCAGGGATCAGAGAGCCTGGGAGACAAGGAGCAGAAAACAGAGAACCTGGGAGACAAGGAGCAGGGTTCAGAGAGCCTGGGAGATAAGGAGCAGGGTTCAGAGAGCCTGGGAGATAAGGAGCAGGGTTCAGAGAGCCTGGGAGACAAGGAGCAGGGTTCAGAGAGTCTGGGAGACAAGGAGCAGGGTTTAGAGAGACTGGGAGACAAGGAGCAGGGATCAGAGAGCCTGGGAGATAAGGAGCAGAAAACAGAGAGCCTGGGAGACAAGGAGCAGGGTTTAGAGAGCCTGAGAGACAAAGAGAAGGGTTTAGAGCAGTGCTTCTCAAAGTATGGTCCGCGGACCACTGGTGGTCCGTGAGTATATTGGTAACATTTCACATTTGAAATAAATACATTTATTTAAGTTTTTCGCACTCTAGCGGGAATATCTCCGCAATGGAACGAGCTTAAGTTTCACTTTCGATTGCATGATATAGCCCAGATAAGCACCTTCATCACACATGTTGCCACTTGTTTGTACAATTTTCAGGCGATTTGTAAAAAACGATGTGTTTTTGGATATGTGTGGAGTTAGGTGGTCAGCGAGTGTTTTTTTATTGGTTAAGTGTCCTTGGTATGAAAAAGTTTGAGAAACACTGATTTAGAGAGACTGGGAGACAAGGAGAAGGGTTCAGAGAGCCTGGGAGACAAAGAGCAGGGTTCAGAGAGCCTGAGAGACAAAGAGAAGGGTTTAGAGAGCCTGTGAGACAAGGAGCAGAGTTCAGAGAGCCTGGGAGACAAGGAGCAGGGTGTATAGAGCCTGCGAGACAAAGAGATGGGTTTAGAGAGCCTGGGAGACAAAGAGAAGGGTTTAGAGAGACTGGGAGACAAGGAGCAGGGATCAGAGAGCCTGGGAGACAATGAACAGGGTTCAGAGAGCCTGGGAGACAAGGAGCAGGGTTTAGAGGACATCTGAGGGCCTGATGTCAAATATAGGACATTTAAATCATGTGTTAAATATAAACTACATGAATGAATCCTAACAATAATATGTAATCAGTATCAACAGCGTGGCAGAGTTAACAGCTGATCTGTGTTTAAAGAAGGCAGTGAAAGAGTCCGTCAGCTGACAGAAACTCTTTCAGTTCCTCCTGAACAGGGTTAGCTTTACTGTCAACACAACGTCTGTATTCTTGAGTAATCACAGGAGAAGGCATGAGGAAACTTGTTGTTGTTCCTGAAGGCTAACTATTAGCTGTGTATCTGTGCAGGTGGCAGGGTGTTAGCAGCAGATGCTAACTGTTAGTTGTGTGTCAGTGCAGGTGGCAGGGTGTTAGCAGCAGATGCTAACTGTTAGTTGTGTGTCAGTGCAGGTGGCAGGGTGTTAGCAGCAGATGCTAACTGTTAGCTGTGTATCTGTGCAGGTGGAAGGGTGTTAGCAGCAGATGCTAACTGTTAGTTGTGTGTCAGTGCAGGTGGCAGGGTGTTAGCAGCAGATGCTAACCGTTAGCTATCTGTCTGTGCAGGTGGCAGGGTGTTAGCAGCAGATGCTAACTGTTAGTTGTGTGTCAGTGCAGGTGGCAGGGTGTTAGCAGCAGATGCTAACTGTTAGTTGTGTGTCAGTGCAGGTGGCAGGGTGTTAGCAGCAGATGCTAACCGTTAGCTGTGTATCTGTGCAGGTGGCAGGGTGTTAGCAGCAGATGCTAACCGTTAGCTGTGTATCTGTGCAGGTGGCAGGGTGTTAGCAGCATATGCTAACTGTTAGCTATGTGTCTGTGCAGGTGGCAGGGTGTTAGCAGCAGATGCTAACTGTTAGCTATGTGTCTGTGCAGGTGGCAGGGTGTTAGCAGCAGATGCTAACCGTTAGCTGTGTATCTGTGCAGGTGGCAGGGTGTTAGCAGCAGATGCTAACCGTTAGCTGTGTATCTGTGCAGGTGGCAGGGTGTTAGCAGCAGATGCTAACTGTTAGCTGTGTATCTGTGCAGGTGGCAGGGTGTTAGCAGCAGATGCTAACTGTTAGTTGTGTGTCAGTGCAGGTGGCAGGGTGTTAGCAGCAGATGCTAACTGTTAGCTGTGTCTCTGTGCAGGTGGCAGGGTGTTAGCAGCAGATGCTAACCGTTAGCTGTGTATCTGTGCAGGTGGCAGGGTGTTAGCAGCAGATGCTAACCGTTAGCTGTGTATCTGTGCAGGTGGCAGGGTGTTAGCAGCAGATGCTAACCCTTAGCTGTGTATCTGTGCAGGTGGCAGGGTGTTAGCAGCAGATGCTAACTGTTAGCTATGTGTCTGTGCAGGTGGCAGGGTGTTAGCAGCAGATGCTAACCGTTAGCTGTGTGTCTGTGCAGGTGGCAGGGTGTCAGCAGCAGATGTTAACTGCTAGCTGTGTGTCTCACCCTCTCCGTTAGTGACGCTTCTCCTCTTGAAGGACACGGCGTTGATCATGTCCCACTCGGTCTCGTAGCTCTGCTGTGTCTCTAACAGCTTCTCCCCTGAACACTGGTCCCACTCCATCACTGAGCTGGAGTCCTGCGGAAACACCTTCTGTCAGATTAACTCTCAGAGTCGTACATGTCAAACTACCGAGTACATGTCAAACTGCTTCGTACATGTCAAACTACTGAGTACATGTCAAACTGCTTCGTACATGTCAAACTGCTTCGTACATGTCAAACTGCTTCGTACATGTCAAACTACTGAGTACATGTCAAACTGCTTCGTTCATGTCAAACTGCTTCGTACATGTCAAACTGCTTCGTACTTGTCAAACTACTGAGTACATGTCAAACTGCTTCGTACATGTCAAACTGCTTCGTACATGTCAAACTACTGAGTACATGTCAAACTACTGAGTACATGTCAAACTGCTTCGTTCATGTCAAACTGCTTCGTACATGTCAAACTGCTTCGTACATGTCAAACTACTGAGTACATGTCAAACTGCTTCGTACATGTCAAACTGCTTCGTACATGTCAAACTGCTTCGTACATGTCAAACTACTGAGTACATGTCAAACTGCTTCGTACATGTCAAACTACTTCGTACATGTCAAACTGCTTCGTACTTGTCAAACTACTGAGTACATGTCAAACTGCTTCGTACATGTCAAACTGCTTCGTACATGTCAAACTACTGAGTACATGTCAAACTACTGAGTACATGTCAAACTGCTTCGTTCATGTCAAACTGCTTCGTACATGTCAAACTGCTTCGTACATGTCAAACTGCTTCGTACATGTCAAACTACTTCGTACATGTCAAACTGCTTCGTACATGTCAAACTACTTCGTACATGTCAAACTGCTTCGTACTTGTCAAACTACTGAGTACATGTCAAACTACTGAGTACATGTCAAACTGCTTCGTACATGTCAAACTACTGAGTACATGTCAAACTGCTTCGTACATGTCAAACTGCTTCGTACATGTCAAACTGCTTCGTACATGTCAAACTGCTTCGTACATGTCAAACTGCTTCGTACATGTCAAACTACTTCGTACATGTCAAACTGCTTCGTACTTGTCAAACTACTGAGTACATGTCAAACTACTGAGTACATGTCAAACTGCTGAGTACATGTCAAACTACTGAGTACATGTCAAACTGCCGAGTACATGTCAAACTGCTTCGTACATGTCAAACTGCCGAGTACATGTCAAACTGCTTCGTACATGTCAAACTACCGAGTACATGTCAAACTGCTTCGTACATGTCAAACTACCGAGTACATGTCAAACTACCGAGTACATGTCAAACTGCTTAGTACATGTCAAACTACTGAGTACATGTCAAACTGCTTCGTACATGTCAAACTGCTTCGTACTTGTCAAACTACTGAGTACATGTCAAACTGCTTCGTACATGTCAAACTGCTTCGTACATATCAAACTACTGAGTACATGTCAAACTGCTTCGTACATGTCAAACTACTGAGTACATGCCAAACTACTGAGTACATGTCAAACTACCGAGTACATGTCAAACTGCTTCGTACATGTCAAACTACCGAGTACATGTCAAACTGCTTCGTTCATGTCAAACTGCTTCGTTCATGTCAAACTGCTTCGTACATGTCAAACTACTTCGTACATGTCAAACTACTTCGTACATGTCAAACTACTGAGTACATGTCAAACTACTGAGTACATGTCAAACTGCTTCGTACATGTCAAACTGCTTCGTACATGTCAAACTACTGAGTACATGTCAAACTGCTTCGTACTTGTCAAACTACTGAGTACATGTCAAACTGCTGAGTACATGTCAAACTACTGAGTACATGTCAAACTGCTTAGTACATGTCAAACTGCTTCGTACATGTCAAACTACTGAGTACATGTCAAACTACTGAGTACATGTCAAACTGCTTCGTACATGTCAAACTGCTTCGTACATGTCAAACTACTGAGTACATGTCAAACTACTGAGTACATGCCAAACTACTGAGTACATGTCAAACTGCTTCGTACATGTCAAACTGCTTCGTACATGTCAAACTGCCGAGTACATGTCAAACTGCTTCGTACATGTCAAACTACCGAGTACATGTCAAACTGCTTCGTACATGTCAAACTACCGAGTACATGTCAAACTGCTTCGTACATGTCAAACTACCGAGTACATGTCAAACTACCGAGTACATGTCAAACTGCTTAGTACATGTCAAACTGCTTCGTACTTGTCAAACTACTGAGTACATGTCAAACTGCTGAGTACATGTCAAACTACTGAGTACATGTCAAACTGCTTCGTACATGTCAAACTGCTTCGTACATGTCAAACTGCTGAGTACATGTCAAACTACTGAGTACATGCCAAACTACTGAGTACATGTCAAACTACTGAGTACATGTCAAACTGCTTCGTACATGTCAAACTGC
>NW_027262513.1:0-15000 GCF_902827115.2 Pseudochaenichthys georgianus
AGTTATTCTGTCTTATCGTTTCGCACCAATGCTCTGTATTGGCTCACCTGCACACTCACACCTGCTGTCCCTGAACATCAGACACTTTCTATGTACTTGTATTTAAATGTTCTTTTATGGAACTTCATTTTTGATTATATTTCATAATGTGTTTCTATTCAGTTTCTATTTTAATTCTGATTTATTTCACATACTTTTATAATATTTAATCATAATTCCAATCAGCTTTCATTTAAACCAAAGATGTTTTATTTTGTATGTACTATAATATTATTTCCTTTTCATTCATATTTGAATTCCATTTCTCTTCCAAGCCACTTTCATACTAACTCAGAAACGGCAGTATGTGTATCGTTGTCTGAGTGGGCGTTTATTGACGCTAACCTCCCCGTCTCTCCTCAGGCTCCAGACAGGTGAACTCCTAATTCACTGCACACAGAGGGACTCGAACCGTTGCACCCGAAGGCACCACACCACTGAGCCGGCTGTCCCAGGCGAAAACAAACCGCCTCGACCAATCGGCATCCAGCGTGATCCAGAGACAGACCCCCTACACCCCCCCAGCAGGAGGTAAGACCTGCCAATCAACCAACCAGAGCGCTGCTGATAATTACCACGGGATATTAATCCTCTGCATCATTACACCGAGAGACGCTTTTATCCAGGGGCACTGAGTGCACCCCCCCCTGCGTCCTGACTGGTGGCTGCACGCTGTCAATCATCCGCCTGAGGAGAGAGGGAGGGGCAGAAGCTCAGTGGAAGAGACGCTAGTCACTTTAAAGGTCCCGATTATTACTATTACAACATTATGATGTCTCCGCCACGTCCCCGTGTCCCCGTGTGTCAGAGACTCACTAAGTGATGTCTTCCACATCACCGTGTGTCCCCCCGTGTGTCCCCGTGTGTCAGGAGACTCTCAAAGTGATGTCTTCTACATCACCGTGTGTCCCCCCGTGTGTCCCCGGTGTGTCAGGAGACTCTCAAAGTGATGTCTTCTACATCACCGTGTGTCCCCCGGTGTGTCAGGAGACTCTCAAAGTGATGTCTTCCACATCACCGTGTGTCCCCCCGTGTGTCCCCGTGTGTCAGGAGACTCTCAAAGTGATGTCTTCCACATCACCGTGTGTCCCCCCGTGTGTCCCCGTGTGTCAGGAGACTCTCAAAGTGATGTCTTCCACATCACCGTGTGTCCCCCGGTGTGTCCCCGGTGTGTCAGAGACTCTCAAAGTGATGTCTTCCACATCACCGTGTGTCCCCGGTGTGTCCCCGTGTGTCAGAGACTCACTAAGTGATGTCTTCCACATCACCGTGTGTCCCCGGCGTGTCCCCGGTGTGTCCCCGTGTGTCAGAGACTCTCAAAGTGATGTCTCCTCTAGGGCTGCAACAAACGACTAATTTGAAAGTCGACTAATGAAACGATTAACCGACTGTCACGCCTTGCACAGGTCGCTCTGACTTGGCATCACCCTCAGACGTAGCTCGAGGTCGTTTCAGGCGTGTGGAAACGAGCAAGACAATAAAGACGAATACTTGATTCAGAAATACATTATTAAATAGGGCTGCTCCATTAATCGCGACTATGGCAACGATTACGAAAACAACGCAATCGAAATAAACGATACTTTTTTATTGTTATTGTTTTTCAGTTGAATTCTTAAAGTTAAATCAAAACATGTTCCTGATTTCAATTATTGGCCCAAATGATCAGATTATGATCTGAGCCACAATCGAGCAGCCTGACGCTAAACTGCCCGACATCGCTGATTATCTAAAGTCGAGGCATAACATTTCACATCAAAAGAGAGTGATATTAAATAATGTGAAGACAGAAGTGACCAGCTGAAACTTTAACAAACTAGTATCTCAGTTTCCTCTAATCATTAACGCATCATGGAGTTAGCTCCGTGTGTTGCTAGGCAACGAGCATCGAGACGTGTGTGTGTGTGTGTGTGTGTGTGTGTGTCCTAACCATACGCTCCTCTCCCCAGCAGGAGGTAAGCCCCGCCCCCCGTCAGGATGAAGAAGCCCTCGGCGGAAAAGGACAGCGACGAGTACCGTCACCGCAGAGAGAGGAACAACCTGGCGGTGAAGAAGAGCCGCCAGCGGTCGAAGCAGAAAGCCGTGGACACTCAGCAGAGGGTGAACGAGCTGAAGGAGGAGAACGAGAGGCTGGAGGCCAAGATCAAGCTGCTGAGCAAAGAGCTGAGCGTGCTCAAGGACCTGTTCCTGGAGCACGCCCACAACCTGGCCGACGGGGGGCCCGCCAGCAGGGACGGGGACTCAGCCAATGGGCAGTGAGAACACTCAGCCAATGGGGAGAGAGCAGGGGCTCCAGGGACCATTTCTGCAAAATTCGTATTCTTCTTTTTCTACTGCGGGCTTCTGTAAGATAATCAATGGATAACTTTGTTAGAGAGCAGAGCAGGAGGAACATTCAGCCAATGGGCAGCGAGAGGGAGGAGCCATGGAGAGAGAGCAGGAGGAACATTCAGCCAATGGGCAGCGAGAGGGAGGAGCCATGGAGAGAGAGCAGGAGGAACATTCAGCCAATGGGCAGCGAGAGGGAGGAGCCATGGAGAGAGAGCAGGAGGAACATTCAGGCCAATGGGCAGCGAGAGGGAGGAGCCATGGAGAGAGAGCAGGAGGAACATTCAGCCAATGGGCAGCGAGAGGGAGGAGCCATGGAGAGAGAGCAGGAGGAACATTGAGCCAATGGGCAGCGAGAGGGGAGGAGCCATGGAGAGAGAGCAGGAGGAACATTCAGCCAATGGGCAGCGAGAGGGAGGAGCCATGGAGAGAGAGCAGGAGGAACATTCAGCCAATGGGCAGTGAGAGAGCTAGAGGGACGATTTCTGCACTAAACTTTTCTTCTGAGATATTTTTCTACGTGTGCTTCGGGCTTCTTCCGTCAGAGATCCCCACGATGGACTCGTTGGGGGGGGGCGGGCTCTACCTGGCTCCCTCCCCAACGAGCCAATGGACAGTGAGCGGGAGGAAAGCAGGAGGAACATTCAGCCAATGGAGAGAGAGCAGGGGCTACAGGGACGATTTCTGCTAACGAGCGGTGTTGCTCCCCAGCCGGCCAATGGGATGTCTCCGTGGGACGTTCTGCAGCAGAACTCTGAATTAACGAGATTAAAATGTTCTGATCCGAGAAATGAAAGTGGGAAAATGCTAAATGATCTGAGATTACGTTTTTCAAGTTAATTTGTGTTTTTTTCTTACGCTATAAATATATTCAACTTTATTCTCTAAGATTCATTAAAGCTCATCCTGCTTCCTCTCCAACCGGATGTCTCCGTGGTGGTTCAACCAGCCAATGGGATGTCTCCGTGGTGGTTCAACCAGCCAATGGGATGTCTCTGTGGTGGTTCAACCAGCCAATGGGATGTCTCTGTGGTGGTTCAACCAGCCAATGGGATGTCTCTGTGGTGGTTCAACCAGCCAATGGGATGTCTCCGTGGTGGTTCAACCAGCCAATGGGATGTCTCAGTGGTGGTTCAACCAGCCAATGGGATGTCTCCGTGGTGGTTCAACCAGCCAATGGGATGTCTCCGTGGTGGTTCAACCAGCCAATGGGATGTCTCTGTGGTGGTTCAACCAGCCAATGGGATGTCTCAGTGGTGGTTCAACCAGCCAATGGGATGTCTCAGTGGTGGTTCAACCAGCCAATGGGATGTCTCTGTGGTGGTTCAACCAGCCAATGGGATGTCTCCGTGGTGGTTCAACCAGCCAATGGGATGTCTCAGTGGTGGTTCAACCAGCCAATGGGATGTCTCTGTGGTGGTTCAACCAGCCAATGGGATGTCTCAGTGGTGGTTCAACCAGCCAATGGGATGTCTCTGTGGTGGTTCAACCAGCCAATGGGATGTCTCTGTGGTGGTTCAACCAGCCAATGGGATGTCTCCGTGGTGGTTCAACCAGCCAATGGGATGTCTCTGTGGTGGTTCAACCAGCCAATGAGATGTCTCCGTGGTGGTTCAACCAGCCAATGGGATGTCTCTGTGGTGGTTCAACCAGCCAATGGGATGTCTCCGTGGTGGTGGTTCTTCTGCTGCTGCTTCCTCTCCAACCAGCCAATGGGATGTCTCCGTTGCTTTTGGAAGACACGTTTTGTACAGAGAAAATCTTCCGATATCCCAGAAATCAAAGTGACAGATCTACAAGAGAAATGCACAAGTTATCTGAGAAGACGAGAAAAAAGGCTTTTTATTTGTGTTTTCTTTGTAATTTGTGTTTTTTCTCTGGAAAGAAACGCCAGAAAAAATATTGAAATGTTTTCCCTAAAATGCGAGAAGATACGTTTTGTTTGATTTGATTGTAATGTGTTCTTCTCTCTATTCTCTACAATTGTAAATGAATCCAAAAGAATAATATAATTGTTTCTTATCGGTGTGTTTTTTAATCTGAAACGCCTCTTCGTGGCGTTGGGGACTCGTTGCCTGCTCCTCACGTCACTTCTGAAACACGCTCACGATGTCCGCAACGAGGCTCAAGGGGGGGGGGGGGAACCTCACACCCAACATCATGTTTAATCCATAAAAGGTCTGTTTGTTTTTCAAAAGCTGGAACGTTTGGGTTGAAACACGGAATTGAACTACTATAATTTATTGAATCAGTCCCATTGTTGAGAGTGAGTGATTGGAGGAGAGGAGCGTCTGTAAATGTGTTTTACTGTTCTCGACATGTCGGTGTTTCTGTGGTGATTAAAGAGTCTATTTATACAAAACACTCCTTTCCCTTCTGGCTCCGAGTCCACGTTACGACACACACAGGTCCCGCCCCTCAGCCAACCACGTGCAAGGTGTTGGAGCGCTAGCCAATAGGAGCGCAAGTGATGTCACTATGTTCCGGAACACGGGGATTTTAGCCTCTGCCGCCCATCGACATGCAGAAAGAGGAGTAGGACCCTCTCTGAAGTTCACACACATCAGGTTAAACTCTGTTTCATCCTCTCGCTCTCATCAGAGGTTATTATAAATAACAATACTGGATTCAATCCAACATTTTGATCAGCTAAGGGAAGTCAGACTGAGCTGTGGTTCGTCTGTTAGTCATTTGGGAACCACACCCCATAGTTCATTCAGTAAACACAGGTTCACCTGCCAGACGGGAAGAGCCAAAGACCACCGGCCACAGGTTCACCTGCCAGACGGGAAGAGCCCAAAGACCACCGGCCACAGGTTCACCTGCCAGACGGGAAGAGCCAAAGACCACCGGCCACAGGTTCACCTGCCAGACGGGAAGAGCCAAGACCACCGGCCACAGGTTCACCTGCGGAGACGGGAAGAGCCAAAGACCACCGGCCACAGGTTCACCTGCCAGACGGGAAGAGCCAAAGACCACCGGCCACAGGTTCACCTGCCAGACGGGAAGAGCCAAAGACCACCGGCCACAGGTTCACCTGCGGAGACGGGAAGAGCCAAAGACCACCGGCCACAGGTTCACCTGCCAGACGGGAAGAGCCAAAGACCACCGGCCACAGGTTCACCTGCGGAGACGGGAAGAGCCAAAGACCACCGGCCACAGGTTCACCTGCCAGACGGGAAGAGCCAAAGACCACCGGCCACAGGTTCACCTGCCAGACGGGAAGAGCCAAAGACCACCGGCCACAGGTTCACCTGCGGAGACGGGAAGAGCCAAAGACCACCGGCCACAGGTTCACCTGCCAGACGGGAAGAGCCAAAGACCACCGGCCACAGGTTCACCTGCCAGACGGGAAGAGCCAAAGACCACCGGCCACAGGTTCACCTGCGGAGACGGGAAGAGCCAAAGACCACCGGCCACAGGTTCACCTGCGGAGACGGGAAGAGCCAAAGACCACCGGCCACAGGTTCACCTGCCAGACGGGAAGAGCCAAAGACCACCGGCCACAGGTTCACCTGCCAGACGGGAAGAGCCAAAGACCACCGGCCACAGGTTCACCTGCGGAGACGGGAAGAGCCAAAGACCACCGGCCACAGGTTCACCTGCGGAGACGGGAAGAGCCAAAGACCACCGGCCACAGGTTCACCTGCGGAGACGGGAAGAGCCAAAGACCACCGGCCACAGGTTCACCTGCCAGACGGGAAGAGCCAAAGACCACCGGCCACAGGTTCACCTGCCAGACGGGAAGAGCCAAAGACCACCGGCCACAGGTTCACCTGCCAGACGGGAAGAGCCAAAGACCACCGGCCACAGGTTCACCTGCCAGACGGGAAGAGCCAAAGACCACCGGCCACAGGTTCACCTGCCAGACGGGAAGAGCCAAAGACCACCGGCCACAGGTTCACCTGCCAGACGGGAAGAGCCAAAGACCACCGGCCACAGGTTCACCTGCCAGACGGGAAGAGCCAAAGACCACCGGCCACAGGTTCACCTGCCAGACGGGAAGAGCCAAAGACCACCGGCCACAGGTTCACCTGCCAGACGGGAAGAGCCAAAGACCACCGGCCACAGGTTCACCTGCCAGACGGGAAGAGCCAAAGACCACCGGCCACAGGTTCACCTGCCAGACGGGAAGAGCCAAAGACCACCGGCCACAGGTTCACCTGCCAGACGGGAAGAGCCAAAGACACTTTCTGAATGGGGAAAAATATCATTACAAAATCTTTCACTAACGGGCAACTTCAGCTGACCCAGGGTGTGTTTATCGAGGTGTGTGGTGTGTGTGTGTGTGTGTGTGTGTGTGTGTGTGTGTGTGTGTGTGTGTGTGTGTGTGTGTGTGTGTGTGTGGATCTTCTCCTTCAGGTTTTCGTTCCCACAGCGTTTCCCATCATAATTGATATCTTAAGTATCATTGATATAAAACAAGTCCTTTAAACACTTCTCCCTGGTTGCGTTCCGATAATCCAAAAATCAGCTCCTAAATTCTAACCCTATCGTCTATCCCTTGACCTCTGAGTGAAAGGTCACGGGTTAAGGGATAGTGGATAGGAGAATTCAAAAGGACTTAGGAGAAGAGACTGCGGTACTTTAGAGAATCCGAATGCACTTTCACTATCCGACGTGTTTCTGATGCGCCAGCGGACGTCCTGAATGTGCGTCCGCTGCTGTGGGGTAACTATGGAAACTACAGTTTTCTATACAGCGGACTACAAACATGGATGCTCAATAAGAACGAGGGACTCCTGTGAACTCATCTAGAGACTCTGCACCGTGCTCTGATGCTGCTGCTTTGCTTTATGAACGTGGACAACAGAGAAACATATTCTTCAGGACCAAAGCTGGAATTGAAATAAAAAAGGAAAGTGAAACTTCTGCTCGTCTCCCTCTCCCTCCGGTCCACATTAATACAAATGATCCCAATACGTATGACTGTATGAACTAAAGATCTTAACATCAATACAGATGTATTTATTATAAACGTTAGTCCTTAACATCTACCTCTGTGTATATCACCATTCAAACATCTTTTAAAAGTTGAACAAACCCCACACAGCTCAGTAAAGACTGAGAAATGTTGACTTTATTTGATAATTTCAGTGAAAACTAACGTTCATATTTCTCTCTTTATTATAATACTGATGAACGTTCAGAACAAAGCACTTTGGCAACTTACCACCTACGTTTTAAAAAGCTTAATAAGCACCGTAACTTTCATGATATCCTTTCTCGGTCATAATCGGTTGTTTCTGTGAACGGCCGACTGCTGAGTGACGGCAAATGCTGCGGCTGCAATGCATTGTGGGGCAGCATTTTCTCCTCTCCTTTCGGTGAGGGAGGTCCAGTGGTTCCTAAACTGAAGGAGGCTATAAAGCAGGGGTGCCCAACCTTTTTTTAACCGAGAGCTACTTCTAAAGTTGCCAGTCTGCCGAGATCTACCAGTCCAAGTAGAGAGGCGTAGCCTACTGACAGCCTACTGCCAGGTAAATACACACTTCTACTTGTATACAACTGACCTTTGTACGATTAATACTCCATAAAATACTGCAGATCCTTTATTTTACCTCTTTCTAATCTACACACATACAAGTATGTAACTGAAGTTACACAGCAGTGTTGTTGATACAGAGTTGGAGTTTATTCACACGTCACTACAGTGGGTAATGTTTAAGAAGCATTGAACAGTGCTGCCACATGTGACTCAGGGAAAAAAGAAAAGACTCTGAACGCTTTCTTTACCATTATATAAAAATAGTGTTGCTACAAAAGTATAAATGAGGCTTACTAATAAGACGACTGAGATCTGAAGCTACTCAGGAATCTGCTGCCAACGTGCAATAAAAAAGACAAAATTAATAGAATCAAACCCTTTTTTTGTTGCATTTTAGTCGAGTATAAAAAGAAATGCCTTTAAAATAGGATGCAAACAACACTAGCTTCTTAACCTGAATTGATAATAGACTATAATCAATTTAAGTTTGCATTCTTATACCATTTAGTACAATAATTATAATGAAAATGGACTGCTGTGCATTTAGCTGTCCTCTCAGGCCCCTCCCCTTTTGGAGCGTAGGGCAGAATCAGGAGGGAATTCCGTCTCGTAGCGTTTGTGCACTGTTTTGAAATGCCGCTCCTAAATTACCCTTCTTCGATAAAGCCACGCTCGCATTGCAGACGAGAGACAGATGGACTTTGAATTGGAATACATACAATAATTATCATCCTCCCACTCGGAGTGAAAATTATATATTTTGGGCTTTTTTGCTTCTGCCATAATTGCGGTCTTGTTTGTGTGCGGACTGTCACTCCTGTTGACACGGACAACGTCAGCAAAATAGTGCCCCACTGCCCACCAGCCACGCCCCCACACATGGGGTCACGCCGGCCAATCACAAAGCTTTGGTGCATTCAAGTGCATTATTCTGGCACGGGAAGATTATGTTATAGGACATTAACGATAAAACAGAATATTGTTGTTCTATTTTTAGACACATCTCGCGATCGACTGGGAATCTCCCCGCGATCGACCGGTCGATCGCGATCGACTGGTTGGGCACCCCTGCTATAAAGGAAGCTTGAAACCTCCTTTCCTTGAAACCTCCTTTCCTTTCATTTGGAGAATTGGAACGGCACTTATCGTGGCTGCCACGGAGGGACTTCCGGGTCATTTCACTCCGTGAGGAAGGGTCCTAAGCTAAACGGACTCTTAGAAACTGGGTTGGGCTTCTTCTCAGTTTTCAGTCATCATTAAACCTCTGCTGATGGATCCATGATGGGTGACATGTATGTGTTTTGTGAGCATGACTCAGCATTTTCTGCAGGATTCCTGTCGAAAAATGGATAATTTCTAAATGTTTTCATAGTTTTCTCAAGTTCTAAATCACGCTCGACTTTGACTGATGTTTAAAGTGCAGAAAAAATCAAATAAAAGTAAAATAACGGGAATAAAAGCTGTGCTTTCGTTGTGCTAACGTTGTGGGAACATGTGCTAACGTTATGCTAATATGCTAACGTTGTGGGAGCCAGTGGCGGCGCTAGGGGGTGGCTACTTGGGCTCAAGCCCCGGATGTTTTCTGAAAAGCCCCGGATGTTTCACTTAAAAAAATGTTTTAACTTGTTTTTTTTTTAATGTCTCGGGAGTAATGTGCAGTACCGGAGTCCACCAGAGAGGCAGCAGCTGCGGGACATTAGCCTGCGTACTACGTAGCCTTCCCTGCCCTGAAGAAGAAGTGATCCTTCCTAGTGCCCGACGAGTTTTAAGCTAATAGCCTATAAAGTTATGGATATGAGAAAGTTATTTTCATCGAAGCAGCCGGCGCCACAAGCTGCAGCAGCAGCAGCAGTATCAGCAGCTGACAACAATGTCATCACCAGCAGTGAAGAAATAGATGATGTTTCAGGTGTGTGAATCTAATGGTGATATCTGCACTCTGGCTGAAGTGAAAAAGAGTGATGTACTGTAACGTTAATCTTATAGCTAGTAAACATGGAGTAACCAAGGCAAGGCAAGTTTATTTATATAGCACCTTTCAACACAAGGCAATTCAAGGTGCTTTACAAAAAGAAAGACATTCAGACAAAGGCATTTAAAAACAGTAAAAGATAATAAAGGAAACATTAAAAGAAAAAATACATGAATACAAAGTTACAGTGCAGTTTAAGATACGAATAGTTCACACAGAAGTTCCACTTTACTGATGAACACAACAGCTCAGTTTAAATTAAAAGCAGCGACAAAAAGATAAACCACACTAAGTCAATACCCTTATATGTTAGTATGTATACAGAACATGACTAAAAGTGATCCTAAGATGTAACGTTAACCCTTCATACCTCAGTCTACTTTTAAGACACTAAAATAACGTATTCCAATTTTTATTTTGTTTTCGCACGTGGAATTATACCGGCTCTCGTTTCAGTACACATAACAACGGAACCATAGCAACGGAACTGACAGGCAACAGAACTGACAGGCAACCCTCTGAATCCGATTGGCTGTGACTGCATCCACTCAGAGTGCCCGATTCAGAAACGTGACTCTTACACTCTTTACGTCACAAACAAAGATGGTGGATGAGAATAGATCTATAAAACGATAAGCAATGCGCAGTGGATCGGAAGAGGACGGTGTGTCGGCGTTGTTCGATAGCGGTGCGGTATGCTAATGGGAACACACGCCAAACATGCTAAATCACATCAGAAAGCATCACCCAGATTTGCCACCCACCGGAGCGGCAAAAGACAACAGCAGTTCAACAGCTGATCCCCGCTGTTTTGAATAAACCAATAGACATGAGAGCCGAGAAACCAAAAGAAATAACGGAAGCTTTTGGCATATTTTTTCAACGACTTTGCGCTCTGGAAACACTTTCTTATTATTTATGATGTAATATTTTCAAGACATTCTTTTTAGTTTTACAGCTTGATGAAACCTTTTTGTTTGACATCAGCCATTATAGATAATATGGCCATCTGAGTGTGTGTGGTGTGTTTTTAACTGTTTAATACAGTTAATTATTCAAAATGTCAGAGTTCTTTATTTTTAAACTGAAACTTGCACTACTGTTCAAAAGTAAATAACAACAAACCTGGAATTATGCATTTGGGACTTTTTTTTGCTTTTTCTTGTTGTACCGAACCGTACCGAACCGTGACCCCCAAACCGAGGTACGAACCGAACCGTGACTTCTGTGAACCGTTACACCGCTAGTCCCCGGTGTTCCAGGGAACTCACCAAGTGTCAGAAAACACAACCCTCTCTCTTTTCCTCCATACCCACATCTCTAAAAACGGGGCTGCAACGGATCTGATACAGACTGATCTTGAATTATTTTCTACGTCACAGAAGTGGTGCTCCGCTTATTGGGCAACTCTCCACCTATCAGGGGAATGTGGGGTTGGGCCACGGCCGGCCATTGCGCTGGAGACGATGTAGTACATATGCCAGGCCTGTAAGTGGCGCTGTGGTCTGCCACAAAAGCAGCGAAGAAGACTTCCCCCGCATGGTTGCCATGGTTGCCCTTCTGTTTATACTCTGCTCTGGCTCTCTCTCCCTCCCCGTCGAGGCCAGCGCTGTAATTCTCTCCGTAATCCACCAGCAGAAGACAAACACCCTCCTCTCCGCCTCTTCCAAGGAACCAGGGACCGTGCGGCAGAGTTTCAGTTAATGTCCGTTAAAGTTTAAATCTTCCAGACAAAATTAGAATAGTGCCGGTCAAAGGTCTTCTTTGTTATTTATTGAGCTTTAAAACAAATGAATAACGACTCTATATAATAATATAAAACACGGAGGACGGAGATCTCTTTTTCTCCCCCTCTTCTCCCCGCTGCAGCCCAGCAGCTGATCTCAAAGCACGCTCCCCTCTCCTGCAGGGGGCGTGGTCAGCTACAGGGGGCGTGGCCAGCTACAGGGGGGCGTGGTCAGCTCACAGAATCAGCCCCTGCAAAAACAGGGCTGGAAGAGCAAATGGAGCCAAATGAGGCATGGCTAAAATGCAGGATCTGTTTGGTATTTTGAAAGAAAACTATTCATATACTTTATATAGGTATGGCCCTACAATATATTGTTCAAATATAGCATGATATGTCCCCTTTAAGGTATTATTAAGGTTAATGTTGCTCTCAAAGTGCACCAGATTGATGCTTTTGACTTCAATATTTTAAAAAAAATCTTCCCGGGAGAGCATGCCCCCGGACCCCCCTAGAGGATGTTTGGTCCACCCCCCACGTGTAAAAAAATAGCACCCCCCCCCAACAACTCCTGGGTTAAGCCCCGGATCTCCTCCAATCCTAAATCCACCTCTGGCGTTTGTTTCCCGTGGTTTTTATTTTTTCTGGATGCTCTGAGTGTTATCTCTATCTTATCTTATTTATATAACAGCGAGACGAGAATTGTAAATTAAACTTCAGTATAATTTAATTTATTTTTTAAATCCAAAGTAAATATGAAATATATAAAAAAGTATAAAATAAAAGAATATATATAATTTAAATGTAACAATAAATATTAACATTTTACTTTTGGAGTTATTTAAAACTCAAATCGACACTTGTAAAATTTGAGATATAAAACAAGTTAAAATACATTAATAATTATAATAATATAAATATTAAATAAACTACAGATTGTAAATCAAAATGAATATAAAAAGAGATCATATGAATTTTAAAAATTATTTAATTGTTAATGTATTTATATTATAGGCTTATATTTACATTTTAAATGATTTATCTACTTTTTTAAATAAGTGTCGGTTTGTAAGGGGCCCCTAAAGGGACAACGGGTTAGCATCTCGTGGCACGATAACGGTTTAGCATCTCGTGGCGCGATAACGGGTTAGCATCTCGTGGCACGATAACGGTTTAGCATCTCGTGGCGCGATAACGGGTTAGCATCTCGTGGCACGATAACGGGTTAGCATCTCGTGGCACGATAACGGGTTAGCATCTCGTGGCGCTCTAACGGGTTAGCATCTCGTGGCACGATAACGGGTTAGCATCTCGTGGCACGATAACGGGTTAGCATCTCGTGGCGCGATAACGGGTTAGCATCTCGTCGCGCGATAACGGGTTAGCATCTCGTGTCGCGATAACGGGTTAGCATCTCGTGGCACGATAACGGGTTAGCATCTCGTGGCATGCTAATGGGTTAGCATCTCGTGGCACGATAATGGGTTAGCATCTCGTGGCACAATAACGGATCTCGTGGCACGATAACGGGTTAGCATCTCGTGGCACAATAACGGATCTCGTGGCACGATAACGGGTTAGCATCTCGTGGCACGATAACGGTTTAGCATCTCGTGGCGCGATAACGGGTTAGCATCTCGTGGCACGATAACGGTTTAGCATCTCGTGGCGCGATAACGGGTTAGCATCTCGTGGCACGATAACGGGTTAGCATCTCGTGGCACGATAACGGGTTAGCATCTCGTGGCACGATAACGGGTTAGCATCTCGTGGCACGATAACGGGTTAGCATCTCGTGGCGCGATAACGGGTTAGCATCTCGTGGCGCGATAACGGGTTAGCATCTCGTGGCGCGATAACGGGTTAGCATCTCGTGGCACGATAACGGGTTAGCATCTCGTGGCGCGATAACGGGTTAGCATCTCGTGGCACGATAACGGGTTAGCATCTCGTGGCGCGATAACGGGTTAGCATCTCGTGGCGCGATAACGGGTTAGCATCTCGTGGCACGATAACGGGTTAGCATCTCGTGGCACGATAACGGGTTAGCATCTCGTGGCGCGATAACGGGTTAGCATCTCGTGGCGCGATAACGGGTTAGCATCTCGTGGCACGATAACGGGTTAGCATCTCGTGGCGCGATAACGGGTTAGCATCTCGTGGCGCGATAACGGGTTAGCAATCTCGTGGCACGATAACGGGTTAGCATCTCGTGGCGCGATAACGGGTTAGCATCTCGTGGCGCGATAACGGGTTAGCATCTCGTGGCACGATAACGGGTTAGCATCTCGTGGCACGATAACGGGTTAGCATCTCGTGGCACGATAACGGTTTGAGAGACATAATCTTCTCCATGTCTCTTTGGGGCTCATTAGATTTGAGTAGTGGATATAGCTTCTAAGTATTATTCTATTTTACAATTGAAATGTTTTTACATATGTTTGATGTAGTCACCTTTACGTGTATACACTGACTTTTGAAAAGGAAACAATTAAATGTTTGTTCTTTAATTCATATTCCCAGAAGTGTTCATACATAATTTAAAAAGTGTATTTTAAAATTAAATTATCTCTTTTTTAAATTGATTAAAATAATTACTCAGCAGAAATGTCACATCATAGCTCTGAACATACAGTGTGTGTGTGTGTGTGTGTGTGTGTGTGTGTGTGTGTGTGTGAGTGTGTGTGTGTGTGTGTGTGTGAGTGTGTGTGTGTGTGTGTGAGTGTGTGTGTGTGTGTGTGAGTGTGTGTGTGTGTGAGTGTGTGTGTGTGTGTGTGTGAGTGTGTGTGTGTGTGTGTGTGTGTGTGTGTGTGTGTGTGTGTGAGTGTGTGTGTGTGTGTGTGTGTGTGTGTGTGTGTGTGTGTGTGTGTGTGTGTGTGTGTGTGTGTGTGTGTGTGTGTGAATGATTGACTCGATGACTTAATGATCTCCTGACTCAGAAAAAAACGTTTTATTTTTTTTATTTCTCTCAAAGGTCGCAGACAGAGAACATCTCCTCCTGACACAGAAACACCCCCATGCTAAAAATAACCGTGTGTGTGTGTGTGTGTGTGTGTGTGTGTGTGTGTGTGTGTGTGTGTGTGTGTGTGTGTGTGTGTGTGTGTGTGTGTGTGTGTGTGTGTGTGTGTGTGTGTGTGTGTGTGTGTACTTTGATCCTAAATTAAAATAAACATGAGAGCAAGGTGTGTTCAGGGACTGTAGGAAAAGAAAAGCAGGGTTCTTCACTTTTAATCACATCTTAAATCTCAGGAAATCTTTCCTCCATGTTTTAAATGAACTCGGAGTTAATAAAACACAAAGTGAGAAAGTGGGAAAGGAGGGTTTGGTGTCGAGGAGCTTTCTTTTAAAAACATGTCTGGACCTAAATATCAGTGTTTCTCCTGAATGAGCAACAGGCTGCAGATTGGTCCTGGAGGGCGAGGCTCTTCCAGAATGTTCCGCTATCAG
>NW_027262513.1:25000-28483 GCF_902827115.2 Pseudochaenichthys georgianus
GGTGTGAGGACAGAGGGTCTGAGGACAGAGGGTCTGAGGACAGAGGGTCTGCGGACAGAAGGTCTGAGGACAGAGGGTCTGAGCTGTTGTCTCTATGTAGCACTTTGGCTCCACCACACATTGTTTATAAATGTGCTGTATAAATAAAAGTTGATTTGATCAAACAGCAACATGTACAGGGATTACAGTTCACATATCTAACCACTACAGGAACCAGCAGCATCTGAGTGAGCAGCATCCAACCGAGCTTTAGAGACATGTAGTGGAACTAGCTTGGTCATTTTCCATTCTGTTTGCAGACTGCTCCAAGTCAGTGGAGCTGCACGTCTAACAGCTGCTTCCCTGAGACAGTCCGAGCACTGGCTCATTCAATAAAACCACAGAATGCGATCTCAGGCAATAAGTCCTTTCAATTCGCCGAGAGATCAGGGAGCAGATATGAGATGGTACTTTATCCAACATGGCTTTGTAAATGAACATGTACCAGTGACTGAGCCTCCGTACAGGTAGTGAAGGCAGAACCGCCTTGGCGTACAGGGTGCGGTGATGCGTGAGGGCTTTACAGTTTGAATCTGTTGGTTTAAACGTTGTTTGCAGTTGTTTAGTTTCTCTTTGGCGTCACTTTGCGTCTCTCTTTATTTTGTGTCTCTTTGTCGTACGCTTGTATCTGCAGGTGTTTTACATCCATCTGTGTTTCTTACGTGTCTGTGATGGTAGTGTGTAGTGTCTGTGATGGTAGTGTGTAGTGTCTGTGATGGTAGTGTGTAGTGTCTGTGATGGTAGTGTGTAGTGTCTTTGATGGTAGTGTGTAGTGTCTGTGATGGTAGTGTGTAGTGTCTTTGATGGTAGTGTGTAGTGTCTGTGATGGTAGTGTGTAGTGTCTGTGATGGTAGTGTGTAGTGTCTTTGATGGTAGTGTGTAGTGTCTTTGATGGTAGTGTGTAGTGTCTGTGTTGGTAGTGTATAGTGTCTGTGATGGTAGTGTGTAGTGTCTGTGATGGTAGTGTGTAGTGTCTGTGATGGTAGTGTATAGTGTCTGTGATGGTAGTGTATAGTGTCTGTGATGGTAGTGTATAGTGTCTGTGATGGTAGTGTGTAGTGTCTGTGATGGTAGTGTGTAGTGTCTGTGATGGTAGTGTATAGTGTCTGTGATGGTAGTGTATAGTGTCTGTGATGGTAGTGTATAGTGTCTGTGATGGTAGTGTATAGTGTCTGTGATGGTAGTGTATAGTGTCTGTGATGGTAGTGTATAGTGTCTGTGATGGTAGTGTATAGTGTCTGTGATGGTAGTGTGTAGTGTCTGTGATGGTAGTGTGTAGTGTCTGTGATGGTAGTGTGTAGTGTCTGTGATGGTAGTGTATAGTGTCTGTGATGGTAGTGTGTAGTGTCTGTGATGGTAGTGTATAGTGTCTGTGATGGTAGTGTATAGTGTCTGTGATGGTAGTGTGTAGTGTCTGTGATGGTAGTGTGTAGTGTCTGTGATGGTAGTGTGTAAGTGTCTTTGATGGTAGTGTGTAGTGTCTTTGATGGTAGTGTGTAGTGTCTGTGATGGTAGTGTATAGTGTCTGTGATGGTAGTGTATAGTGTCTGTGATGGTAGTGTGTAGTGTCTGTGATGGTAGTGTGTAGTGTCTGTGATGGTAGTGTGTAGTGTCTGTGATGGTAGTGTATAGTGTCTGTGATGGTAGTGTGAAGTGTCTGTGATGGTAGTGTGATAGTGTCTGTGATGGTAGTGTGTAGTGTCTGTGATGGTAGTGTGTAGTGTCTGTGATGGTAGTGTGTAGTGTCTGTGATGGTAGTGTTAGTGTCTGTGATGGTAGTGTTAAGTGTCTGTGATGGTAGTGTGATAGTGTCTGTGATGGTAGTGTGTAGTGTCTGTGATGGTAGTGTATAGTGTCTGTGATGGTAGTGTGTAGTGTCTGTGATGGTAGTGTGTAGTGTCTGTGATGGTAGTGTGTAGTGTCTGTGATGGTAGTGTGTAGTGTCTGTGATGGTAGTGTGTAGTGTCTGTGATGGTAGTGTGTAGTGTCTGTGATGGTAGTGTGTAGTGTCTGTGATGGTAGTGTGTAGTGTCTGTGATGGTAGTGTATAGTGTCTGTGATGGTAGTGTGTAGTGTCTGTGATGGTAGTGTATAGTGTCTGTGATGGTAGTGTGTAGTGTCTTTGATGGTAGTGTGTAGTGTCTGTGATGGTAGTGTGTAGTGTCTGTGATGGTAGTGTATAGTGTCTGTGATGGTAGTGTGTAGTGTCTGTGATGGTAGTGTAGTAGTGTCTGTGATGGTAGTGTATAGTGTCTGTGATGGTAGTGTGTAGTGTCTGTGATGGTAGTGTATAGTGTCTGTGATGGTAGTGTGTAGTGTCTGTGATGGTAGTGTGTAGTGTCTGTGATGGTAGTGTGTAGTGTCTGTGATGGTAGTGTGTAGTGTCTGTGATGGTAGTGTGTAGTGTCTGTGATGGTAGTGTATAGTGTCTTGATGGTAGTGTGTAGTGTCTGTGATGGTAGTGTGTAGTGTCTGTGATGGTAGTGTGTAGTGTCTGTGATGGTAGTGTGTAGTGTCTGTGATGGTAGTGTATAGTGTCTGTGATGGTAGTGTGTAGTGTCTGTGATGGTAGTGTGTAGTGTCTGTGATGGTAGTGTATAGTGTCTGTGATGGTAGTGTATAGTGTCTGTGATGGTAGTGTGTAGTGTCTGTGATGGTAGTGTGTAGTGTCTGTGATGGTAGTGTATAGTGTCTGTGATGGTAGTGTAGTAGTGTCTGTGATGGTAGTGTGTAGTGTCTGTGATGGTAGTGTGTAGTGTCTGTGATGGTAGTGTATAGTGTCTGTGATGGTAGTGTGTAGTGTCTGTGATGGTAGTGTATAGTGTCTGTGATGGTAGTGTGATAGTGTCTGTGATGGTAGTGTGTAGTGTCTGTGATGGTAGTGTATAGTGTCTGTGATGGTAGTGTATAGTGTCTGTGATGGTAGTGTGTAGTGTCTGTGATGGTAGTGTATAGTGTCTGTGATGGTAGTGTATAGTGTCTGTGATGGTAGTGTGTAGTGTCTGTGATGGTAGTGTATAGTGTCTGTGATGGTAGTGTGTAGTGTCTGTGATGGTAGTGTATAGTGTCTGTGATGGTAGTGTATAGTGTCTGTGATGGTAGTGTGTAGTGTCTGTGATGGTAGTGTGTAGTGTCTGTGATGGTAGTGTATAGTGTCTGTGATGGTAGTGTGTAGTGTCTGTGATGGTAGTGTGTAGTGTCTGTGATGGTAGTGTATAGTGTCTGTGATGGTAGTGTGTAGTGTCTGTGATGGTAGTGTATAGTGTCTTTGATGGTAGTGTATAGTGTCTGTGATGGTAGTGTGTAGTGTCTGTGATGGTAGTGTATAGTGTCTGTGATGGTAGTGTGTAGTGTCTGTGATGGTAGTGTATAGTGTCTTTGATGGTAGTGTGTAGTGTCTGTGATGGTAGTGTGTAGTGTCTGTGATGGTAGTGTATAGTGTCT
>NW_027262514.1:0-10000 GCF_902827115.2 Pseudochaenichthys georgianus
ATTCTCTGTTTGTCTCCTCCCCCCATGGTTTTTTGTTTTTGATCCCCCCCCTCCCTCGTTGTGACGTTTGCTCAGGCCATTCCCTCTCTCGGTTTCCATCAGTTTAAAAGCAACAGTCTCGATGTGTTACAGAGACGTATTGAGGAGCTGCAGGTCTGTCCATCTGTCCGTCCTCATCATCGTCTTTACTCACCTCGTCCTCACGCTGTCACTAATGCATGATAATCACATGGTCACATGGTCACGTGGTCACATGGTCACATGGTCACGTGGTCACATGGTCACATGGTCACATGATCACATGGTCACATGGTCCTGATAATTCGCTGCTCACCCAGCCCGTTAAGATGCAAAGACATGAAGTCAGCCGGCTGGTCGACTCGTTGGGACGCCTTCACAAGTCCGTCTGGTTTCATTAGTGCTCCAATTAAAGGATCAAATAAGTGAACAGCTTTGTTTCCTGCTTCGCTGCCACTTCGTCCACACTGGTTCATTCATTACTTTACATGCCTTACTGTGGACCTTAAAGTTATCAAAGTCCACTTTATTGTCAGTCTTTCAGTTTGTGTGTACAGACAGAGAGATCCAAATACCCTTTCCCACAATCCCGAATACAAAAATACAAATATATATAAACATATGTATATGCAGTCCATCTCAGGCTGTCATCCTGCATTAGAGGACCATTGTGAAAGTTATCTTGTCCCCGCAATCTACAGAAAGGCATCACGAGGTATTTTCAACTACAGTAGAACTACAGAGGGAGAAATTTAGTACAGTGACATCACTATGGAACCCTCGCTCTCCTATTGGCTGCCGTTCCAACACATTGTCCGCGATAGGCTGAGGGGCGGGACATGGGTAATGGTTGTCTTTAATCAGGAAGTACATTTAAAAGTGGTTGAACTCCGTTTTCTTGACCACACCAGATGACACCGGACTAAGCGTTGTCTTGTGAAGGCGCCCTGACTGTATCTGCATTCTGTTTTTATGTTGCGTTTATTAATAATTGTTCCATCGTGTCTTGTTTTGTCCTCATCACCCCCCCCCCCCCTCATCAGAATCAGAATACCTTTATTCGTCCCACAAAGGGGAAATGTACATTTGTAGAGAGCCAAAGACAGCTTAATGTTAATGTTGTACACACATCCTGTAACAGTAGGATTTAGCAGCCAGGCAAATATTGCACAATTATTAACGGCATATATATATATATATATATATATATTGCACATATTGCACATAGTTTGTATTTAACAACGAGGGGTGTTATAGCAGCTGTACTGAGTAAACAGAAGGTCTGGAGGTATTCAGACATACCTCTCTGTGTGTTTGTGTTTTAAACTTCAACTCGAGCCTTTCCCCGGCCGAGGCTCTGCCGAGCGGCCAGGCAGAAACTGTGTGAGCTCTGCAGACGCTGTGCTTTGAGAAGCTGCAGACACACACTGAGCCTCAGCGCTGAGCTTTACGCTCCAGCAGCTGTGTCCCTGAACGCCCCCACACCCCCCAGATACAGTAACCCCCTCTGACCCGAGGTGCTTCCAAACGTTATCAAAGCTCATATTCAGGCCTGCTGAGCCTCTGAGGAACAAACGAGAGCTGGTTTATTAGGAAGCAGCTTGAGGAGTTCCAGTAAGGCAGGGTTTAGCTTTGAATGATATTCGATGGATATTCTGGGTTCAGCTGTGGTGGAAGTATTCAGAAGTATTATATCAAGTAGCAATACTGCAGTGTCAGAATACTCTGCTACAAGCAAAAGTCCTGCATTCATAGTTTTAACAAGTAAAAGCACAAGTATTGGCGTCAAAATACACATATAGTACAAAAGTAAAAGTACAAGCATAAGCGTCAAAATACACTTAAAGTTCAACAAGTGCTAGTATTGGCGTCAAAATACACATATAGTACAAAAGTAAAAGTACTAGCATTGGTGTCAAAATACACTAAAAGTACCCATAGTAAAAGTACTAGTATTGGTGTCAAAATACACGAAAAGTACTCATAGTAAAAGTACTAGCATTGGTGTCAAAATACACTTAAAGTACCTTAAATGTTAGCTAATATCTAAACCTGTAAAAGCAGTCCTATAAATGTAGTGGAAGTAGTAAAAGTAGTGGAAGTAGTGTATGAAGTAGCATGACAATAGAATACTCAGATATACATTTAGTACCTCAGATGTGTACTTAAGTGAAGTACTTGAGTACTTGTACTTCATTAGATTCCGCCACTGGTTTTCAGGCCAATAGCTGAAGATAACTCTCAGATTTCACAGGTAATATCGTCTTTAAAATGCTCATAGAGTAACCTCTGTCTCCAACTAACTCCTCATGTGTTAGAGAGTAGTCCCGATGTGTTAACGCTGATCGTTGTGGACGTGTTGCTCTGTGCAGCTTCCTGATGAAGTTCAGTGTGATAATCTGCTCAGAAACTGATCTGTAACTGTCTGTCCTAAAGACCCCGCTGTAGTGCTTCTGTGTTGCTGTAGATAGAAACATCATGATGTCATAATGTCATATCTGTGTTGTTCAGAGAGGTAAGTCATGTTCTGTCTTCACTATGTGAGTCATGTGTGATGTGATAGTGTTCATAGAGAGATGCCGGGATGTTTTTATTGGTCCCTGAAGGCAGCATCTCCCTGGTCCAATGGGATTCCTCCATGTGATTTTATAATATCCAGATATTAACAAAAAAGCTAACGTTGGGCTATGAAGGAACTACAGCACGGTCACATGACTTCACGTCACCACCGCTAAGCTAAAGGAGGCTAATGCTGGGCTATAAAGGAACTACAGCACGGTCACATGACTTCACGTCACTAACGCTAAGCTAAAGGCTAATGTTGGGCTATAAAGGAACTACAGCACGGTCACATGACTTCACGTCACCACCGCTAAGCTAAAGGTGGCTAATGTTGGGCTATAAAGGAACTACAGCACGGTCACATGACTTCACGTCACCCCCGCTAAGCTAAAGGTGGCTAATGTTGGGCTATAAAGGAACTACAGCACGGTCACATGACTTCACGTCACCACCGCTAAGCTAAAGGAGGCTAATGTTGGGCTATAAAGGAACTACAGCACGGTCACATGACTTCACGTCACCACCGCTAAGCTAAAGGTGGCTAATGTTGGGCTATAAAGGAACTACAGCACGGTCACATGACTTCACGTCACCACCGCTAAGCTAAAGGAGGCTAATGTTGGGCTTTAAAGGACCAAACACACATTCAGAAACCATTGACCTCCAGACCAGGGGACAGGAAGTGATTAATGCTGAGTCATGCCAGGGTTTAGGACTCATTCCTGCACCTCTCTATGACCTGTATAACTTCTCTGATGTCCTGCAGACAGATGTTTGACGGTCTCTTCTGGTTTCAGTCTCGTTTGGACCGCACAGATATCGGCACTCTGCTGATCCCCAACATCCAGAGGTCAGACTCCGGGACCTACATGTGTGTGGGCAGCAACAGCGTGGGCTCCAACAGCTCGCCCCTCAAGGTGTCCGTGCTCAAAGGTCAGAGGTCAAAGCAGTTACAATAATACAGTAATTATAACAATGTGTGTTATACAAAGATTACCAAGAATGTTGTTAATCAAAAAGTCATAGTATTTACATGTTGTTAATGTTGTAACAGTTTCTCCATTTAAGAATAAAAACAATACAACATTTTATACAATTTAAATAAAATACATGCAATTAATTTGAATGAATTGAAAGGTCCCATGCCATGCTTTTCAGGTTATTACCCGTCCCCTTGTCTTAGATTCATTAGAATTCATTTAAAACAATAAATAGAGTACTTCATAAATATATAAAAAAATACAAATCCTGAACACAATATTAAATGGAGAGTGTAATTGAGTTAAAATCACGGACGACAATGTTTTTGTATATATGCACTTCCACAGTGAGGATAAATATAAAACATATAAAACACATAAAGGGGTGTCTCCTTTCCTGGACAATCGACGACAAAATTCACATGAAATAAAACCTTCATTTACTTGCACCCTCCTAACACCCTCTGTGTGTGTGTGTGTGTGTGTGTGTGTGTGTGTGTGTGTGTGTGTGTGTGTGTGTGTGTGTGTGTGTGTGTGTGTGTGTGTGTGTGGTGTGTGTGTGTGTGTGTTGTGTGTGTGTGTGTGTGTGTGTGTGTGTGTGTGTGTGTGTGTGTGTGTGTGTGTGTGTGTGTGTGTGTGTGTGTGTGAGCGCAGCAGACCACGTCTCCTCAGCGGTCAGCATCCAGCCCTCCATCGCTGACGTTCAGGAGGGTCAGAGTCTGGATCTCAGCTGCTTCGCCCCCGGAAACCCCCCCCCTCAGGTGACCTGGAGCAAGGCCAGCGGACGCCTGTCCTCCAACCACCAGGTAACACACACACACACACACACACACACACACACACACACACACACACACACACACACACACACACACACACACACACACACTTCTATTGAGATGTTATTTTAATTTGTATTAACAGACAGAGAATCAGCACTTTTGAAACAGGCCTGACAGACATGTTCTGTATATATCTGAGACCGATAATATATTGATGAAAAACTGTATAATAGGGAACCTGTAATGTAATTGTCAGTGTGTCTATAAGGTGGTGTTTAAGGCTGCAGCCACACGGAGACGAAACTGAACCGAATTCGATATCAAAAAAGTTTTCCGTCCTCACGGTATCGCCTCAAGGAAACGTGTCCGTCCACACGAGACCGCTCGAGCCGCTGGAGACGCTGCAGTACACATGCCGGGCCTGTAAGTGGCGCTGTACCTCCGCCACGAAATACACCAAAAGCAGAGAACAAGACCCCCGAGAATGGTTGCCTGGTTGCCTGGTTGCCCTTCTGGTTATTCTCCGCAGTGGATTTAGCAGCATGTGGTTCATGTAGTTCTCCAGGTCCACTTGTTGCTGATGGTTGTGGTGGAGGAGCTGTAGATGTTGCACTAACATCATGGGCAGTCGCGTCTGCAGCACGAACGCAACCCTGTGATCCGCCATTGTTGTTGTTGTTGTTGTTGTTGTTGGCGGAACGCATCAGCAATGGTGAGCAGAAGAGGTGGGGTGAGGCGGGGGTTAGCAGGAGAGGTGGGGAGAGGCGGGTGAGCAGGAGAGGTGGGGAGAGGTGGGGGTGAGCAGGAGAGGCGGGGGTGAGCAGGAGAGGTGGGGAGAGGCGGGGTGAGCAGGAAAGGTGGGGAGAGGCGTGGGTGAGCAGGAGAGGTGGGGTGAGCAGGAGAGGTGGGGTGAGGCGGGGTGAGGCGGGGTGAGCAGGAGAGGTGGGGAGAGGCGGGGGTGAGCAGGAGAGGTGGGGTGAGCAGGAGAGGTGGGGTGAGGCGGGGTTGAGCAGGAGAGGTGGGGAGAGGCGTGGGTGAGCAGGAGAGCTGGGGTGAGGCGGGGGTTAGCAGGAGAGGTGGGGAGAGGCGGGTGAGCAGGAGAGGTGGGGAGAGGTGGGGGTGAGCAGGAGAGGTGGGGTGAGGCGGGGGTGAGCAGGAGAGCTGGGGTGAGGCGGGGGTTAGCAGGAGAGGTGGGGAGAGGCGGGTGAGCAGGAGAGGTGGGGAGAGGTGGGGGTGAGCAGGAGAGGGTGGGGTGAGGCGGGGGTGAGCAGGAGAGGTGGGGAGAGGCGTGGGTGAGCAGGAGAGATGGGGTGAGGCGGGGGTTAGCAGGAGAGGTGGGGAGAGGCGGGTGAGCAGGAGAGGTGGGGAGAGGTGGGGGTGAGCAGGAGAGGTGGGGAGAGGCGGGGTGAGCAGGAAAGGTGGGGAGAGGCGTGGGTGAGCAGGAGAGCTGGGGTGAGGCGGGGGTTAGCAGGAGAGGTGGGGAGAGGCGGGTGAGCAGGAGAGGTGGGGAGAGGTGGGGGTGAGCAGGAGAGGTGGGGTGAGGCGGGGGTGAGCAGGAGAGGTGGGGAGAGGCGGGGTGAGCAGGAGAGGCGGGGAGAGGCGGGGGTGAGCAGGAGAGATGGGGTGAGGCGGGGGTGAGCAGGAGAGGCGGGGGTGAGCAGGAGAGGTGGGGAGAGGCGGGGCTATGGCTATGGATCGTTATCAGGAAATGATCGTATAGGGCGTAGACACTGAGCCGTTTGGCCCCTCAGAGCGTTGCGTCCGCAGATCTACCCACCTTGGGACCCGTTATCGGTATCGGCCTCGTGTAGCCGAACCGTCTATAAGATAGAGAACTGTAGCAGATACGACCCGTTTCGTCTCTGTGTGGCTGCAGCCTAAGGTGTCTATAAGGGGGTGTTTAAGGTGTCTATAAGGTGTCTATTAGGTGGTGTTTAAGGTGTCTTTAAGGGGGTGTTTAAGGTGTCTATAAGGTGTCTATTAGGTGGTGTTTAAGGTGTCTTTAAGGGGGTGTTTAAGGTGTTGTTCCTCCTCTCTACAGGTGGTGGGCAGTCAGCTGAGGATCCTCTCTGCCTCTCCAGAGGACTCGGGGGAATACGTGTGCCGAGTTCAAGGACACTCCGGAAACTCCAACTTCCAGCAGGCGTCCGTCTCCGTGTCCGTCACCTCGTCTTCATCACGTGAGTCAGACTGCAGGAAGTGTGTGTTCACCGTGTTCAAGTGTCAGCACATTCTTTAAAGGAGATCACAGAATCAGGGTTGGTTCTTAACGTCAACATAAGGTTAAATATCTAGAAGTCAGGAAGAATGATTCCCTAACCGTCATTTTTCATGAATTCGAACATTTCTCAGAAAATCGTAAAATTCTGTCTTTCTCCGAAACTTCTGAAAATCTATTTTATTTTGAAAATCCTTAAAAAAAATCCTTAAAATGTTGACTTTTCTCAAAATTCTGACTTTTCTCAAAATTCTGACTTTTTTCCAAAAACTCCCAAATATCCTGACTTTTTTCTGAAAATCAAAAAAAATCTGACTTTTTCTGAAAATCCTTAAAATGTTGACTTTTGTCAAAATTCTGACTTTTTCTCAACATTTTGAAAATCTGAAAATTCCGACTTTTTTCTCAAAACCTGAAAATGTTGACTTTTCTCAAAATTCTGAAAGTCTGAAAAAAAAAATTTTTTTTCAGAAACTCCCAGATATCCTGACTTTTATCTGAAAATCTTCAAAATTCTGACTTTTCTCAAAATTCTGAAAATTCTGAAAATCTTAAAACTGGAGTCCTCCTCCAGCAGAGCAAGATGAATATATATAGGACATCAAACTAATGAGATCAAACAGGGCAAGAGAATGTTTTGAGATGTGCAAGTAAACACAAACACAATAGAAATAGTGCCAGAAGAGTCTGTCTGCATGGAACCCCGTACATTGCAGTGTAGTTTAATGGAGCTTCCCTTTAGTAGCACAGGGAGGACAGGTGTACGCTAGCAAAGGCTGATCTGAAGCAAAGGCTGATCTGAAGCAAAGCCTCGGTAATATCAAAGTGGATCCACACTCGGAGCAACCCCAGCTCTAACTCAAGTGTTGTGTCTGTAGCAGAACCCGCAGTGTTTATTATGACGGCACACTCCATCAGAATGGACGTTTGGGCTGGAGTCACAAGTGCGATGTGACACGTTGCCAAGCTGTGCTTCTGTCTTAATGCACAGACACAGACGTGTTCTCTGCATTCAAACAGACTGTTTCCCAAACGTTCCCCTTCCCTTTCTGACTCTTTGATTGGACTCAGAGGAGTTACAGTTGATGTCAGTCTGTGTGTCAGTCAGAAACACACACACACACACTCTGTCACTGAGCAGTCACCTCTCCACGACCTCATGCTTGAGAAGCTGCCAGGGCATGTGGAGCTGCTGGGGAATATTTCTTCTGGTGAGAGGGAAGCTGAACACGGCCGTGATAAAGTGATACCAGTTGATACGTTGATGACCATAAAAGGGTTAGCCAATCAGCTGTAAGGAGAGCAAGTGTATTTATGACATCACAGTATTTAGACAATGGGTGTATTATCAGTCCCTCTGAGGGTGCTGGTTGTGTTGATGCTTCGATCTCTCTCCGCAGGCCTCCAGTCTCCGATCATCGCCATCGAGCCTCACAGCGCGGCCGTGAGAGTCGGAGCCTCGTCCAGCTTCAGGTGCAAAGTCTACAGCGGGGCTCAGCCAATCAGACTGCAGTGGAAGCTGGCCAACAACCAACCACTGCCCGGTAACACACACACACACATACACACACACACACACACACACACACACACACACACACACACACACACACACACACACACACACACACACACACACACACACACATAGAGAGAAACACACACACACAGACATAGAAACACACACACACGTGCACACACACACACACACCCAGTCACAGCTGCACCCTCCCCTGTCCCTTCATGTAATGACTCATTTCATGTTTTCTGTTGACGTTATTTGATGACTTAAAAGAAAACTCGAGTGATCCAGAAATCATAATATCTGTAGCGTGTTGACATGTTGACGGGTTGACGTGTTGACGTGTTGACTTGTTGACGTGTTGACTTGTTGACGTGTTGACGTGTTGACGTGTGACGTGTTGAAGTGTTGACTTGTTGACGTGTTGACTTGTTGACGTGTTGACGTGTTGACGTGTTGACGTGTGACGTGTTGACGTGTTGACTTGTTGACGTGTTGACTTGTTGACGTGTTGACGTGTTGACGTGTTGACGTGTGACGTGTTGAAGTGTTGACTTGTTGACGTGTTGACTTGTTGACGTGTTGACGTGTTGACGTGTTGACGTGTGACGTGTTGAAGTGTTGACTTGTTGACGTGTTGACTTGTTGACGTGTTGACGTGTTGACGTGTTGACGTGTGACGTGTTGACGTGTTGACTTGTTGACGTGTTGATTTGTTGACGTGTTGACTTGTTGACGTGTTGACTTGTTGACGTGTTGACGTGTTGACTTGTTGACGTGTTGACGTGTTGAAGTGTGACGTGTTGACGTGTTGACGTGTTGACGCTCTGACGCTCTGACGTGTTGACGTGTTGACTTGTTGACGTGTCGACTTGTCGACGTGTTGACGTGTTGACGTGTTGACTTGTTGACGTGTTGACGTGTTGACGTGTTGACTTGTTGACGTGTTGACGGGTTGACGTGTTGACTTGTTGACGTGTTGACGTGTTGACGTGTTGACTTGTTGACGTGTTGACGCTCTTACGTGTTGACGTGTTGACGCTCTTACGCGTTGACGTGTTGACGTGTTGACGCTCTGACGTGTTGACGTGTTGACGCTCTGACGTGTTGACATGTTGACGCTCTGACGTGTTGACGCTCTGACGTGTTGACGTGTTGACGTGTTGACGCTCTGACGTGTTGACGTGTTGACGCTCTGACGTGTTGACGCTCTGACGTGTTGACGTGTTGACGTGTTGACGCTCTGACGTGTTGACGTGTTGACGTGTTGACGCTCTGACGTGTTGACGTGTTGACGTGTTGACGCTCTGACGTGTTGACGTGTTGACGTGTTGACGCTCTGACGTGTTGACGTGTTGACGTGTTGACGCTCTGACGTGTTGACGTGTTGACGTGTTGACGCTCTGACGCTCTGACGCGTTGACGCTCTGACGTGTTGACGTGTTGACGTGTTGACGCTCTGACGTGTTGACGTGTTGACGTGTTGACGCTCTGACGTGTTGACGTGTTGACGCTCTGACGTGTTGACGCTCTGACGTGTTGACGTGTTGACGCTCTGACGTGTTGACGTGTTGACGCTCTGACGTGTTGACGCTCTGACATGTTGACGTGTTGACGCTCTGACGCTCTGACGTGTTGACGTGTTGACGCTCTGACGTGTTGACGCGTTGACGCTCTGACGTGTTGACGCTCTGACGTGTTGACGTGTTGACGTGTTGACGCTCTGACGCTCTGACGCGTTGACGCTCTGACGTGTTGACGTGTTGACGTGTTGACGCTCTGACGTGTTGACGTGTTGACGTGTTGACGCTCTGACGTGTTGACGTGTTGACGCTCTGACGTGTTGACGTGTTGACGCTCTGACGTGTTGACGCTCTGACGTGTTGACGTGTTGACGCTCTGACGTGTTGACGTGTTG